>NC_062530.1:2763550-2916050 GCF_022655615.1 Tachysurus fulvidraco | reverse complement strand
CAGATCTGATGAGGAGGTAATCGATATAAATCTCAGTCACCGGATTTCATCCCAGGTGAAGACTTACATGGGAATTTGGAGCGATGTGTTAGAGAGCGTTCTTCACTACTATCATCAAAACGTCAGCTAAGGGAATCAGTTTTATGTCCAAAAGTTTTATTTCCTCATCCTTAGAGTTTTCCAGAACAATTGTTTATTAAATAGTTCCTTTAAAAATGCTCGCTGTAGACAGAAAAAGCCTGAAGAAAACTGCCACAGCCACAAAGTGAAGAAAGTGTAAACAGGCAGTCTGCTGGAATTTTCTCCTTTTAAAGAAATCACATGATTAATTCAGCAATGGTGTAAATGTTGGCTGCTATGTGTTTGTGAAGTGCAGATTTGTTTTCCATTTCACCTGAAGCTCCAGACGATGTCATGAGGAATATTTGGAACAAGTGCACCTTCAGGCTTTGTGCTTAAGGCATGCCGTTTCCTCAGACTTATCCAGCCAGTCGTGCCAATGCCACGTCTGTTCAGCTTTTGATCCCCCGCTCCTGTGTGGTGCAAACAGACATGTGATTAAGGCCATAAATCCCATCTCCGTTCCTAATGGATTAACATTAGAGAGCAAAGCAGTTCAGCAAATCTTACACGGAAATTCAAGGATATTCAAGGAAATTCAGGAACCACTAATATATATAATATATATTATTTAAAGGTTTATGAATAAACTGCCAGATAATTAATTTATGTATGTATATATATATGTGTGTGTGTGTATATACGTATATGTATATGTGTGTATGAAAGAGAGAGAGAGATAGAGAAAAGTGTGTGTGAAAGAGTGAGAGAGAGAGAATAAGATTTTCAACTTAATAGAATCTTCAACTCTGGGACAGGAAATGGACAAAAATAACAAAAAATACATTTTTTGAATGAAGTTCTGAATCTTGTTAAGATAAATAATGATAGAAATTCTTAGTGGAAAAAAAATTTCAAAGCCTGTTAAATTAACAAAAAAAAAGAAAGTATAAAATGCAAAAAATATATTTTTAGATTGTTTATATCACTTAAATCTATAATACAAAGGAAGAATTTCCTTCAGATTTCAGTAAAATGTCTAGAAATAGTTTGAACCTTAATTATTATAATTTAATAATACATATTTTTTTCCTTTATTTATCTCTTTGCTTTTTGGTGAAATCTTTAAATTAAAGCTAAATTTAAATTACCATCAGTGAATGACTTCCTATTAGAGCTGTACTCATAATCCATACACGTGAGTGGAAGTTTTAATGACTGCGTGTTGTGATGACAACAGGTCTCCTCCCCAATCTCTCTCTCTCTCTCTCTCTCTCTCTCTCTCTCTCTCTCTCTCTCTCTCTCTCTCTCTCTCTCTCAGCACGAGAAAGAAAAGGAGGAGTTTGTTTATTTTAAAAACAACATTTAGAACACCTCCAAACGGATTTCTTATACCACCACCAACTCCTGAACATCTATCAAGTTTTCCATCAAGGCTCATTAATACATATTTTAATAAACTGGCTACAGATGTAATGATCATTATTCAGAAATTAAAACAAACAAATAAAATAAATCTTACTCTGGTCAGAGATGCACTAGAATTAGAGTTCAGGTGACTGTGAGAGAATTTACGGATTTTCTCTTGGTGGATTTAACCTCGGCATAAAGGTAGGAAAATATGCTTTAATTAATTTTTTTAATGTTCAAGTTAGTGTTAGAATTCATAACTATTGATTTTTCCCAGTATGAATATTATAACATGACATAATCATATTGTCATTATTAAAAAAGTTTTATTGCTGAATTGCAGAACATTTCCTTAGAGGTTCTTTGGATGGTATAAAGTTCTAGCTTTCTAAATGTTTAGGTTCTTCTTTGAACCCAGAAGCACTCTAAA
Organism: Tachysurus fulvidraco; assembly: GCF_022655615.1. Taxonomy (NCBI): domain Eukaryota; kingdom Metazoa; phylum Chordata; class Actinopteri; order Siluriformes; family Bagridae; genus Tachysurus; species Tachysurus fulvidraco. The sequence continues at coordinate 2,914,150 of NC_062530.1, read as the reverse complement.
ATTCTGCATTAAAAGCTTTGTGTTTTCTTAGAGGAACAAACTAAACATTTTTACTAGAAGTGCATGGATGTACAGACAAAATGTGAAGTGTAAGACCACACAAATGTTCTTTGAGCTGTCCAATTTTGAAACCATTGAAGGTTCTATGTAGAACCTACCACCTCAGTGTCTCCCTTACTGAGTTCACAATTTATAGCTTTCCCAAGTGGGACAAATTGAAGTTTTGCTTTCCTTGAAAGTGTATGGCTGGCCATCTGTCTGTCCATCCATGCTCTTTTAGAAATAAAGGCTCCACATGACACCCTATACGGTTCTTCAGTTTGTCTCTTTGGAGGAACGCTTTCAATTGTATGTACAGTAGATTTGTACGACAAAAAAAAATTGTATCTTTGCTCTTTTTATTCTAAAATGTTTCAGTAATCAACAAAATTTACAACATAATACAAAAGGTCTGTATCTAATACCATCTCCATATGTTCCAGTTTAAAAAGAAAAACCTTGTCTTCATCATGATCACCATGAAGGCCAACCAGAGCATCGACTACATGGACAATATGACCCTCAATATGTCGGTCAGTGACATGAACATGACGGGCATCAACCAGATCACCATCCCTCAGGAACTGTTTCTGGTGCTAGGCTTGATAAGCCTGGTGGAGAACATTCTGGTTATTGCAGCCATCATCAAGAACAGAAACCTGCATTCTCCGATGTATTATTTCATCTGCTGCCTTGCCGTGTCTGACATGTTGGTCAGTGTGAGCAACGTGGTGGAGACAATGTTCATGCTGCTCACGGACCACAGCCTTCTGAGTGTGACTGCAAGGATGCTGCGCCATCTGGACAACGTCATAGATATCATGATCTGCAGCTCTGTGTTGTCTTCGTTGTCCTTCCTGTGCACCATCGCGGCTGATCGCTACATCACCATCTTCTACGCCCTCCGCTACCACAGCATAATGACCACACAGCGTGCTGTCACCATCATTGTGATCGTCTGGCTCACCAGCATCACCTCCAGCTCACTGTTTATTATCTACCACACAGACACCGCAGTCATCGCCTGCCTCGTTACCTTCTTCAGCATCACGCTGATTTTCACAGCAGTGCTCTATCTGCACATGTTCATTCTGGCACACGTACACTCCAAGCGCATCATGGCGCTGGATAAAAACCGTCGCCAGGCCACCAGCATGAAAGGTGCCATCACTCTGACCATCCTGTTGGGTGTTTTCATTATTTGCTGGGGTCCATTTTTTCTGCACCTGATCCTGATCCTGATGTGTCCAACAAACCCTTATTGCAAGTGTTACTTCAGCCATTTTAACCTCTTCTTAATCCTTATTATATGTAACTCTCTCATAGACCCATTGATTTACGCCTATCGGAGTCAAGAACTGCGCAAGACCCTTAAGGAAATTGTTTTGTGCTCTTGGTGCTTCGTTATGTAAGATTCGTTAAGAAAATAGCAGACACGGTGTGCAGTTTACACCTGTAAAGGCAACAAGCATGACGAATAGGTTGAATTACTCCCATTAAATTCATTATTTATCCTTTTAAAGGACTGAAAGAATCCACACATGCAAACTTGACTGAAATAACTGGACCTTTTAGCTGCCATAATGTGGTGTTCCAATGATTATGGTATAAATACTGAATGATGGATTCTCACAATTCAGCATCAGCAGGAATTACATTTTTGGGATGATTTTTAATCCGCTTCATGTGCACGGATGTTCGATGATGCCTATCAATTCATTTTCCTCCTCCTCCTCCTCATCATCATCATCGTCATCATCTTTTAGGCTCTAGATTTATTTGGAAATGTTTATTAATTATTTCTTTTTGCAAAGAATTTCTGTTTAGAAAATAATTATGTTTTATACCACCAACAACAGACCCTTCACTTCGGTAACTATTCAGCTTGATGTAAAGCCTTTAATGATTAAGCCAATGCCTGTCATGTTACCATTGATTTTGTGAGCAAAAATATTTTAATCATCATCCGATTTTTGTATGAGGGAAGAATTTTTTTTTTAAGGAAGCATTAAGAAGTGACTTCCTAAAAATTAAGATTTTAAGACAAGTTGATCATGATCAAAAGAAGGACATTTGAAAGGAGATTTTTTATAAATACACACACGCTCGCAGTCATGTGGTCTGAAAAACAAAAGTGATGCCCTGTAAACACAAAATCTTTTGCTATCGAATCAGTATTATTATCTTGGTGCTTGTTCTGAATGTTGCTTTTATCTTCGGTTATTAAACACGGATTTGTGCTAAATTCTTCTGCTAATTTGAAATATGAATCGCTCTTTTGTTAGGTTTAATTAGACCTCATGACAAGATGATGCTGTGGGCAACATTGTTAAGGTGGTACGTCGATTGCGGGCAGCGCTGCAAAGAAGAACTTTCCTAGTCACTGAATATAAGACAGCAAAGGCGTAGCATTAAAATAGTTTAGCTATTAATGCTGCAAAATATTTTCCTGTGCAAATTGCATCTGGTGTTATTATAAAACATGTTGCTGGATTGGACAGATTGCACACACAAAGTGAAAATAAATGCCTCTATTCGGTTAATGCAGTTTTCGTCTCTTGCTCGGCACAATACTAACAGTGAAGCATCACGGTGATGTGCAGCTGCTTCTCTGCTAACAGTCCATAAATTGCTGTAGCAGGACGAATTAAAGGAGAATTTATGCTCATCATCTAAAGAACTGAATCTGGAGAGAAGGTGGACGTTTCAACAAAACAAAAACAGCAACAGAAGGAAGAAGAAGAAGAAGAAGAAGAAGAAGAAGAAGAAGAAGAAGACGAAGAAGAAGAAGAAGAAGAAGAAGAAGAAGACTTTCTGTTCTGTTCCTTTTATGACTTGAGATCAAAGCATCTGAATCTTACAACATTCTTCTATTTATTTATATTTTCATTTTTAATTACTATTTAATTATTTATTTTTAAATTTTTATGTAAATTACCTCAATGACATTTGTTTATTTACCAAATCCTATACATTATGGCTGGAATAAACCTTGGAAGGATGATTATTTTCCCACTAGTCTGTTTCTAATCTTAATATTAACTATAGAGCCTCATCTTTTTCTTCTGCTTTTGTCTTTTCCCGTTAGGGGTCACCATAGCGAATCCTCAGTTTCCACCTAACTCTATTCTCATCATCCTCTACTCTCACACCAATTACCTTCTCATGTCCTCATTTAACACATCCATATATCTCCTCTTTGTCCTTCCTCTTGACCTCTTACCCTCAGCTCCATCTCCAACATCCTTCTACTAATATAACCATCTCCCTCCTCTGTACATGTCCAAACCATCTCAATCTAGTCTCTCTGTCCTTGTCCTTGTCCCCAAAACAGACAACCTGAGCTGTCCGTCTGATGAGCTCGTCCCTAATCCTGTCCATCCTCATCACTACTACCTCCATCTCTGCCTCATGTCTTTTCCTCACTGCTACAGTCTCTCTAACTGTCTTCTACACATTTCCTTTGAATTAACTATAGAGTCTACAAATATATATATATATATATATATATATATATATGAAAATTAACTTAATGATCTAGTCAAAGATCATAAAAAAAATCAATCATTTGTTTCCTGTTGATTCGGCTCATATTAGATGCAGTACAGCTCCACGTTACATGTTTAATATTTTCTAATCCTATTTATTATTGAATAAATTGTGAAATTTGATGTATGTTTTTTTTTCTCCATTTTTAAACCATGAGTTGTTTGTCCTGAAAAAACTGAAAAGACCATAAGAGTCAAATGAATTATTAACACAGAAAAGCCCTTCATTCCGGGTCTGTTTAATTGCCCCATAGCTGTGGAAGCCTGAAAAGAGCCCAGATGTGATAAAGATTTGGTAAAAAAAAAAAAAAAGGTGCTTTATTTTTAACAACTAGTTTTTGTTTCTGATTCGTTAAAAGCATCACATAGCAGCTTCCTTCACATGATCGTGGCTTAGGGGAGGACAAGAAAGGCAAAAGTTAATTTGGGTCTTTCATGTGACCCTCATCAATGTTCTATTTATATTTCAGGGTCACAGTTTAGTTATAAATAAAAAAAAGTATACATGAACTTGAATATTTGCATCCATAGTGACATCCGTGTTTAAAAACTCTTCGAGGCATCAAAACAGAAAGACTAGAAGTTCTGAGAGTAAAAGAATCAGCAGGAATCGAGAAAACAGCTAGCACATGACTGACAAGAACCTTACATATATCATATATATATATCTTTAAGAAGGGAAGAAAATGATTTACAGATTTGAAAAGAAAAGAAAGGAAAAATGAAATAAAAAAATTCTAACGTTTTGAAAATTTCAATATTTGAAGTGTACCCTTGAATTTAAAACAGTTTCTGACTATATTTGGGATTTTTGAGAACAGAGAAACATCTCTCAGTCATGGTTCATAGTAGAAGCAGAAGTTTATTCAACTTTTAGACTAAAGAAATTATTGTGATATTTTATTCCTAGTAGTATTCTTAATACATTTATTCTTATTAGATCTTGATCCCTTCTGAATGCCACTTCTCTGTAATCTGCCAAAGCAGTCATAAGACCCTCCTGTCTGTGGAATGCAGTAATGAATGGCCTTAATTTCCTCCCTGATCATGTAACCTTCAGGACTGTATACTACATTTATGGGTTACTGTGCTGTAGCAAAGCATAAGTATGGAAACTAATATTGTTTTTGGAACAAATGTTTCATCTAGAGTCCTAAATGTTTGTCATAGATCCTTAAATGTTTGACCTAGAACCTCATATGTTTCACATAGATCCTTAAATGTTTGACCTAGAACCTTATATGTTTCACCTAGAACCCTAAATGTTTCACCTAGAATCTTAAATGTTTCACCTAAAACATATGTTACACCTACAACCACATGTTTCACCTAGAACCCTAAAATGTTTCACCTACAGCCCTAAATGTTTCATCAAGAGCCTTAAATGTTTCATTCACATTTACATTTACATTAACAGCATTTGGCAGAACCCCTTATCCAGTGCGACGTACATAAGTGCTTAAATCTCTATCATTGGATACATTAATGCTGGTTCACTAGGTTACATACTTGTTTCACCTCGAACACTAAATGTTTCACCTACAGCCTTAAATGTTTCACCTCGAACACTAAATGTTTCACCTACAGCCTTAAATGTTTCACCTACAGCCTTAAATGTTTCACCTACAGCCTTAAATGTTTCACCTACAGCCTTAAATGTTTCACCTACAGCCTTAAATGTTTCACCTCGAACACTAAATGTTTCACCTACAGCCTTAAATGTTTCACCTACAGCCTTAAAGGTTTCACCTCGAACGCTAAATGTTTCACCTACAGCCTTAAATGTTTCACCTACAGCCTTAAAGGTTTCACCTCGAACGCTAAATGTTTCACCTACAGCCTTAAATGTTTCACCTTGAACCCTTAATGTTTTGCCAAGAACCTTAAATGTTTCATTTAGAATCTGAAATGTTTCACCTACAGCCTTAAATGTTTCACCTAGAGCCTTAATTTTTTTTTGCCTACAACCCTAAATGTTTCACCTAGAACCCTAAATGTTTCACCGAGAATCTTAAATGTTTCATCTAGAATCTTAAATTTTTCACCTACTACTTTTAATTTTTTGGCCAGAACCTTAAAATTTTCATCTAGAACTCTAGATGTTTCACCTAGAACATTAAATGTTTCACCTAAAACCTTATATGTTTCACCTAGAATCATAAATTGTTCATCTCGAACCCTAAATGTTTCACCTAGAAGCTTAATTTTTTTTGCCTAGAACGTAAATGTTTTACCTCGAACCCTAAATGTTTCACCTAGAAGCTTAATTTTTTTTTCCTAGAACCTTAAATGTTTCACTTAGAACCCTAAAAAAGAAGTGTTTACTCCCAACAGAATTTAGGCTAATGGTAAGTCCTGGTGTTGATGAGGTCATTGATAGAGATTTCTAAGCAGTTTTATGTCATACGTTCTGTGTAGTCTTATCACGTGTCATAAATCAAGAACAAAATGGTAAGCATGTGAGCTTATTCAGTAGCGCTCGATTCTGATTGGCCAGAAAGTGTTGATTCTTTAATACAAATATATTACTATAGCAATATCACTACAAATAACTGCAACCCACACATTTATATTAACACGCACATTTTAAATGTACATAAGCAGAACAATCTTGTGAATGTTGTATTTTATTACTTAAAAATACAGGGCTCTCAAGTTTTGAAGACAGGCAAGCTTGACATCTCCAACAACCCCACCCCCCACCCAGCAACCCCAATTTTTTTCATTGGTTGTTGTGTTAAATCTTACCCAGATAGTGATATTTTCTGATTACTATTGTTTGTGTGTGTGTGTGTGTGTGTGTGTGTGTGTGTGTGTGTGTGTGTGTGTGTGTGTGTGTGTGTGTGTGTGTGTGTGTGTGTGTGTGAGAGAGAGAGAGAGAGAGAGAGAGAGAGAGAGAGAGAGAGAGAGAGAGAGAGAGAGAGAGAGAGAGAGAGAGAGAGATTTTATGACTGGTGGTGTTTATTGTAAGTCTTTGTTGCCTTTTTGGACCCCTTTATCATTTGTAATGTTGCTCCCATATAAAACAGTTCAGCACAAGCCCAGACATGTTTAGTGTCATGATTGAGGACAATGTCCCGTCCAGAGACAAGCTGTTTCGTGTTGAGGTTTTGTTCAAACCGACCATCGAAAATACCCTCTCTAATGAATATTTTTTTCATTGGATGTTGCGTAAAATCTTACCCAGATAGTGCTATTTTCTGATTGGCTATTGTGTAGCCTCATTTTTTGATTGGCTGATAAGTGTCAGGCTCGACTAAGAACTGAGACGCGCTTGATTCCTGCCCGGTTCCATAGAGACAGCGGTGCGGACTGATACATTTGGGCGCTGTGGCTTATTAAATATATGATAAATAGTCAAAAAGTTTTTCTGTGTGAGAAATACGATGTGTGGCGGGAGAACGTGAGAAAAGACCGAAATGCGTGACTGTCACTCTCAATGTGTGACACTCGACAGCCCTGAAAATAAAACAAAAAAATATATTAAACAATTTCCTAACAACACGACAGTCGGTAACAGTCTATACAGCTACACTAACTATACATAATTACTATTGTACCCATTGATTTGCTCCTTTAAATGTATGCAGTGCTTGGATTTACTGCTAATGGTTATATGTTCAAATGATTTTCGTGTTACCATTATAAACATTAAGGTTGTGTCTCACCGCACCACAGGTAGGGGGCGCCAGCAGACTTCTGGTTGTACAAGTGTTTAAGTGTCATGGAATACTTTTATAATTATGCATTACCTTTACTGCTGGCATAGACTGGTGTAAAAGCGTTTCATATAGAATTACTTATTATATATACTCTAGATCTAAATAGATGAAGATATAGATTTAAAAAAAAAGTGTGCAAATTTATTAAATAGAATATTATATATTCCTTGAGATATAAAAATGTCTCTGTCTCTTGGTCTTGTTCCTGGTTGTTTTTTTCACATGCATATAATTATTTATTATAGATAATATATGCATATAATTTATATTTTAAATGTATACTATAATATAATACATATATTATGATTTCAATGTTTTTAATTATTTTTCATCAAATTAAAATACATTAAAATACATAAGACTTTTACAGAAGATTTTTTTTCTCACTTATTTTCTCATGATTTATATAACTTTATTTATTAAATTTATTTTCTCACAAACATTTTACTTTTATTATTAGTAGTAGTATTGTTATATATTAATATCATTTCCCTTTTTCACATTGTTGGGCATGAGTTTTTAGATTTTTCTTATAGGATTCAATTATTTTCACATGTTTCCACAACGGAGATCAGATGTGAAATTTCAGGGCATTACATGGTGATCTGCATCATCACATGTTTGATCACTTACATGAGGGTCACATTTTGGCTAAATTTTCTCGAAATGGGTGTATCCCCGCCTCTTTGTGTCTTTGTGCAGCACCATCTGTCCATGAGAAGGCTTAAAATGAACAGGTCAATTAGGCACTCAGCTGCGTTTGTCCTCCAGGCCCAGAAATCAATACACCATGATTTAACCAGGAGTCATGAGTGCACAAAATCACAAATGTGTTTCCCTTAGAGGAAAATACAATAGATGTCATGTTTTTTCTTCCTTCTTTCTATTGCATTTAAAGAATCAGATATCGGATCATTGCTAAAACTGCTCTTTGGGGTGGGTGTGGTCATAGTGAGTCAGGGAGTTTTCCTTTCTTACTGTCTTTTGTACCACTGCCATGTTGATTCTTCTTGACAGTAACAATGCTGACTGTTAGTTTCTCTCTCCAGGATGACTGTGTTTTTATAGTGACAAGCCAGGATGAGATAAAGGGTAATGAAACAAGGGCTTGGAAATTCAACATGCACTAAACAAAGAGCAGGAAGATGCCTTGAAGGAAATGGGATTTTTTAATGAGAATACATCACATAATGGTGACGTCACTGACTTGAAAATGGCAAAATAACAGACAATAAATCAGCTTGTGATGAAAGCATATTTTGTAATGAAATAGTTTAACATTTATTTAATACACACACACACTCTCTCTCTCTCTCTCTCTCTCTCTCTCTCTCTCTCTCTCTCTCTCTCTCTCTCTCTCTCTCTCTCACACACACACACACACACACACACACACACCACACCACCACACCACACCACAAATTGATATCATTGATATCTGTGGGCAAGGGATTAGATCTTTCTTATTACTGATTAGATCTTTCTTAAGTCTGTGTGTGTGTGTGACCCAATGGCATCAGCCAGAACTCAAGATTTATTATTATTATTATTATTATTATTATTATTATTATTATTATTATTATTATTATTATTATTGTTGTTGTTGTTGTTGTTGTTGTTGTTGTTGTTGTTGTTGTACACACAAATTCCAAACAGCACCACATTTTAATCATCATACACTGGAACTAATCACAAATCCTTATTTATGACTACAATTCATTATATATCCAATATGATTTTTTTTCCAGCTACTATGCATTGTATGCTTTCCCTCTGAAACTTTTCCCACCCTTAATACTCCCGAACTATTCTTTGTAACGCAGTGAAGTGATGCTGATGCTGCCTCCTCACCCCGGTTTCTCCGCAGCCTCTGATTGGCCAGCGCCTGACTGGGTTCAGTGACGTCACCCGCCCTGTGTTAAATCAGCATCTCTCTGAGTGTAGAACAAAAAAAAGCTGTGTCTGCGCTATAAAAGGCCGGTCTGCGTTGTCCGAGTTTTCCGCCAGCAACGTGCAGAGAACCGCACACATAAACACATACACACACATATATACACACACACACACACACCTTGAGGATGAGAGAGATTGTTCACATTCAAGCCGGCCAGTGCGGCAACCAGATCGGAGCCAAGGTAAAAACCATTTCGTAATTGTTTATAATAATAATAATAATAATAATAATAATAATAATAATAATAATAATAATACAGTGTAATAGCATTATGCAGGAAAGGGGTTCAGCTCATATAGCGTACATTTAAGCTGAATTAGCGTGTTATGCTTGACGTTGGACATTTGGGACTTAAACAGGGTTAGAGATCTTTTAATTTCTCAGAGTGTGGCTTGTACAATGACTTGGCAAGAAGCATGTGACATGTGACCACACCCATATGATTAGATCTGCTGTCTCCAAACGCATTTTTAAAGTCGCAGAGTTAAAAACCCCTGCATGCGCAACAGCTGGCAAACGCGCGACTGAACCTTAAATAATCCTAAAACCATCACATTCTGCTCATTAGGACTCAAGAAACATTCAGTTGCGTTTCTCAGTAGTGAGGAAATGAGTGTATATGGACCTGTATTGAAGCCGCAATGTCCTTTTGTCGCATGATTCGGATGAAACAAAGGCGCAGATTCATTTCATTGCTGCGCCACCAGCCAGCGGTGAAGAGGTCTGGATTCATTTATGGTCTTAATTTATGGCTCATTGCTCATTTTTGGGGATTTATTATTATTATTTTTAAACATTCACCTAGTCCATGAGCAGGAAAATGTATACTGAATGGCCTTCATAAAACATCACCTTTCCATTGTGAGTGGAAAAAAAATGTTGTTTAGTAAGTTTTTTAGACACGAAAACAAAAAGGTAATAAAATAGTTCTGTTTGATCAGCCAGACCTTTATGCTAATGCCTGTAATATAATGAGATGCCTTGACAGATGCTCTTTTAGTTCCTGTCTAAAGATGATGACTCTGCATGAAATAATCATATGCATTACACAGATATTACGTCACTGCTTTGTCTCAGAGCGTTTTGTACAACAGAATTAATTAACACCAAAGTTGTTCATGCTGGTCTGCAGATATGAAGCAGATTGAATCATCACAGATCAATGTAAAACATCTATAGTAAGACCACGTGTACACCACATGAATGTATAAATGATCCCATTCTGATCTATGGGTCACAATAATACTAGCAATGACTGATGCTGCGAATCATCATGACTTCTCATGCAGAGCAGAGACCAGGAAGGATATCCTGTGTCACATTGCATATGCCAGGGCCTTCTGAATAAGGTGCTTTTCAGGGAGGGAAGGGTTGAGGTGGGGGTGGGGTAGTTGGGGGTTGTTGGGGGGGTGGGGGTTGACATAATGCAGTGATCTCATGCCGTCTGCAGCAGGGTACCCTGGCTAAGACGATGCACATCTGCTGCCATCATTACTTTCCTTTATGAGAGAGAGAGCTACATCACTTTTACAGCATACACACACACACACACACACACACACCATGAGGCTACCTCATATCACTTCCTTTCTTCAATGATGCTTTTTTTTTATTTTATCTTCAACTCATTAATGCAAACCTTCTGTCTTAATTTAAAAAAACAAACAAACCTGCATTTCCAACGAAGACGTCTCTTTTTGAGTAATGAATGCATGCCACATTTAAAAAGCGTGTGCAGCCATTTCAGGATGACTAATTACCTGTTTAGCTGGCAGGTCACATCTGCATTGGACAAAACAGATAATTAGAGTAAGAGACTGTGGGAGACAGGAAGTGTCGGGGCAATAGAGACAGAGGTGGACACAAGGGAGCCATGGCACAACAGACAAAAGCGTCACATTTTTTATTTTATTTTTTTTGGTTTTCTATAAGCTGCTAAGTAATGCTCATCTGATTATGTACATTTCTAAAGAAAACTAGAGCCCAAGCTGACATCTTACCTAAGGCTTATACAACTTTATCTAACTGAAAATGTGAGCGGAGTTCACATTAAGTAAAACTCAGAAACAAATCAGATAGCAATTTGCCAACCTTTGCAAGGTTAAGACTCTGGACTAAAAATCCTCAACACTTCTTGTGGTCATTTGTGATGTAAATTGCAAATAAGAATTTTATTGCAATTCCATCATTTACGCATTTAGCAGACACCCTTATCCAGAGTGACTTACAACTGAGCGTTAAGGGCCTTGCTCAGGGGGTCAGCAGTGGCAGCTTGGTGGACCTGGGGTTTGAACCCATGACCTTCTGATCAGTAGCCCAACACCTTAACCACTGAGCTACCACATCCCCTACCATCATCATTCACTACCATCATCATTTTTCTATTTACTGGACCGGTGCCATTAGTCTTCCCTTGTGGATTGCAGTGTTTCTCTCAGCAGTACATCACTTGTCTCTCCTGTTACATCTGTTTCCAGAAGATCAATCTTACTGGTCCGGGCCTTAACAGATGCTTAAGGAGGATCGAATTAGTCTAAAACAAATGGACTTAATGTTGCTACTCATATGCTTAATATTAGTAATCCATAAACCTATAGCTATGTCGGGATATCTGCGATTCATGAGTAGTGTTTTACAGAAAGAGAAATGAGCTGAACGAGCATCTCTGATTTGTGTACTGTGGTGTTTTGTGCTCTACAGTTCTGGGAGGTGATCAGCGATGAACATGGCATCGATCCCACTGGAAACTACGTAGGTGACTCAGACCTCCAGCTGGAGAGGATCAGCGTTTACTACAATGAAGCTTCCTGTGAGTCCGAATAAATTCTCTTAAACACACGATAGGAAGCTTGCCGTGCAGGAGCTTACTGTAAGTCACTGTAGAGAAGATTGTCATTAATAATCAAGAACATTGGAAAGTGTGAGTGAGCTGAATACTGCTGAACAGATCACTTAGAAAATTTTATTGAAGCTTTATCATAGAGGAGATTTTGAATGAGAGATTGTCATAGAGTTGGATTGTGTTCATTTTCAGGGAAGTTGTATATAAAATGTATTTAAGCGAAAATGTGCAAATGTCAATTCATTGACTTGAAATACAGCTTAAAGAAAGTGATAATGATAAAGCTCTGGGTCTATAAGTCAGTAATTTAAGAAATCACAGAAATGAAGGCTAAAATTAAATTTCCCGTTATTTGGAGGAACTAGCGATTTTTCAATATGACGCAGATTTTCTGCGAATCAAGATCGAGGTGCTTCATGTGATGTCAGCCAAAGTGCATGGAAACAGTGTAGAGCTCCCAAAGAAGGTCATTACATACTGTATGAGTCTTTATTGGTAGGAGTTTAAATGGAATTTAATCCGGTGCTTGCGATTTTACAAATACACACCGTTTTCTGCAAATAAGCAGTTTTAACTGCATGAAAAACTCTAGAGGGATTTAAACACATCCTGAAGACGATTTTTCTTCTATACCATAAAGATTTTAAAACAAATGCAATTTTTTATTTATAAGAAGCAATACGTCCTCCTTTCGATTCATTTATATTTAGTGTTTTATGCTCTTATCAGCATTTACATGCAATCTTAAAATCTTAAAATGACACCTTTACCTATGAGTGTTGCAATCTTCTCTTTCTACAAGCTGCCTTTAGTTCTACAGATCTACATGATTACTGATACCCAACATCTGCATAACTCGGTTGTCTTGCTAAAATCGAGTTGATGATCTGATGATGGCTTTTGATCTGATGTAAAAACTTGTAGTGTGTTCTAATTACATTTCTAATTGCGATGTCTACAAATTATTATTGTGCATGTATGTGTCTATTTAAGGTCTATAATCCTTTCCCTTTCCCTATATCTTTCCAGCCTCTAAATATGTTCCCAGAGCTATCCTGGTGGATCTGGAGCCAGGCACCATGGATAGTGTGCGATCCGGAGCCTTTGGTCATCTCTTCAGACCGGATAACTTCATTTTTGGTTTGTAAATAATGCAACCCCGTCTCTGTCCCAGGGGTTTCAGCAGCTACAGTCACACGACCCAGCTTTTTTATCTTCCAGCTGTCTTTAATATTCAGTTTGAGCTCAAAACCATGTCAAAATATCTCCTCCTGTCTACTGTAGGTTTTAAGTGTACTATCTGTATTAAGCAACATACTTTTGGCCAAACAGTAACAGATATCAATGAAATTTAATTCAATTCAATTTCAAATGATTGACGACTTCTATTGTGTGAAAATATGGCTGATTTAATTACAATTGACAATTTCATTTGGCTATGCAAATTTGGTTTGCTTGTTAGCTAGCAAGAGATATGATGAGTTTTCAATATAACTTTATTAAGACAGGAGGAAAAAATACCAAAATAATAAACTATTAAAGGTTGCGACATTATTAATGTATTTAGAGCGAAAGTTCACAAAGATATACATAATTTACGTAATTAACATCTCAGTTAAATTGCAATAACGAAGCTTAGCTCAGATACCTCATGCCCGTTTAACCCCTGGACGTTATTTAATATGGCAGGTCTTGCATGGTTTTTTTAATCAGCGATTTGTTTTCAGGTCAAAGTGGAGCCGGGAACAACTGGGCTAAAGGCCACTACACAGAAGGAGCAGAGCTAGTGGACTCTGTCCTAGATGTGGTGCGGAAGGAGTGCGAGAACTGCGACTGCCTGCAGGGTTTCCAGCTCACCCACTCACTTGGAGGGGGCACAGGCTCTGGCATGGGCACGCTGCTGATCAGCAAAGTGAGAGAAGAATATCCCGACCGTATCATGAACACCTTCAGCGTGGTCCCTTCCCCTAAAGTGTCAGACACAGTGGTGGAACCCTACAACGCCACACTGTCCATCCACCAGCTGGTTGAGAACACAGATGCAACGTATTGCATTGACAACGAAGCCCTGTACGACATCTGTTTCCGCACGCTGAAGCTGGCCACGCCCACTTACGGTGACCTCAATCACCTGGTCTCGGCTACCATGAGTGGAGTCACAACCTCACTGCGCTTCCCTGGCCAGCTGAATGCTGACTTGCGCAAGCTGGCTGTCAACATGGTACCCTTCCCTCGCCTGCACTTCTTCATGCCTGGATTCGCTCCTTTGACAGCACGTGGCAGCCAACAGTACCGCGCTCTTACAGTCCCTGAGCTCACACAGCAGATGTTTGATGCCAAAAACATGATGGCCGCCTGTGATCCACGTCACGGCCGCTACCTCACCGTGGCCACCATCTTCCGAGGTCGCATGTCCATGAAAGAAGTAGATGAGCAGATGCTGGCCATCCAGAGCAAGAACAGCAGCTATTTTGTCGAATGGATCCCCAACAACGTGAAGGTTGCCGTATGCGACATTCCACCCCGAGGACTAAAGATGTCCTCCACCTTTATCGGCAACAGCACGGCCATCCAGGAGCTGTTCAAGCGCATCTCCGAGCAGTTCACCTCCATGTTCAGGCGTAAGGCTTTCCTGCACTGGTACACCGGCGAAGGCATGGACGAGATGGAGTTCACCGAGGCTGAAAGCAACATGAACGACCTGGTGTCTGAGTACCAACAGTACCAGGATGCCACGGCTGAGGAAGATGGAGAAATGTACGAGGATGATGAAGAGGAGTCAGAAGCCCAGCTTCAAAAGTAAACACTAATGAAGTAGTCATTAGAATATATAACAACCCATCTCTAAAACTGATCTCTAATCACGATGCCGGATGAAATATCTTAATCTTTCACTTCTCTTACAGGTAGATTAAACTCCATGTTAACCATTTGTGCCAGTTACAGCAGAAATTCACTTTACTGTGCCATAACAGCTTCTTGACAGTACTGTATTTGTTGTATAGTGTTGTTCACTGACCAATCCTAAATAAAACAGCGTTTCAAGTGGACTTCATGACTGCAGTTAATTGTATTTGCTGTGAAATCTTTCCACCCAACACCTCTGGTATTAAATTCACATCAGAAGTCTATGGTAAGTCTATGAAAAAAACAGTCTGTCTTATAGCACAGGAGTTTCACTGAATAACTTCATGACTATCCCATGTCCGTGAATAGACGGCCTAGATGCTGTTTAAAAATAACACCCGTCCCTGAAGGTCAAAACGCTCCTCAGGCACTGTGTAAAAATTAAGAACACAGTGTAAAAATGTGTGAACACTTTCTCCAGAAATCTCTGACAAAGTGGACCCAGTTTGAAAGATCACATGCTGACACCAAAGCAGTTTTCAGCTGCCTACGAAGTAGATAACCAAACAGAGAAGGCTTTGATAAGCACACTGGGCCTTCTGAAAAGCTTTGGAGATGCAGCTTCTTTTACTAATGGCTTCAATGCCTGAAGCTCAGATGCTAGTTAGGTTGTTATGCTGTTATGTGGCTGCTAAGATGCAGCTCAAACAACACAACCTGAGAAACACTACGCAGTTAAGCAAACAATCAGTTAGTCTTTCTATATTAAATGCACTTTTCTGTAAACCTCAGGATTGATAGGACGCTAAGAGGTTATGCTGCACAAATGCTTCACAATCCCATTACCGACTCATTTCCGACCCTTAAGAACACATGGATGCTACATAATTTAGGACCATCAATATAAGACCATATGGGTATGTTAGATGGAGGAAAAGATCAATAGGTCCCCTGGGACACAAATGGACATATAATGACACACAGGTTTACTGTTAAATATAAATAGTGCTGTTTTTTTTTTTTAAGTGATCAGGAAATGTATATTATGTATGAGGAATTTGCTGATCCTGTAGGACCCATATATACAACAGACATCAGAAACCACACAGGACACTGATAGAGAACAACATCATCAGAAGAACAGGAAATCTGGACATCCGAGGACCAGAAAAACGATTTTAAATTAAATGACATTATGATGCTTTATAGTGTTATGTATGCAACAATATAAAAATATAAAAAACTTAAATCTTAGTTAAAATTGCAGAACCCACATCGCTATATTAAATCATATTACCGTCTACCATCATCTAAGTGTTAATATTATCTTTAGAATAAATACAAACATGGTTAAAATGTATCTTGAATGTCATCACTGTCATTTTACACACACACACACACACACACACACACACACACACACACACACACACACACACACACACACACACACACACACACACACACACACACACACACACACACACACACACACACACACACACACACACACACATATATATATACTGTACAGTCGGTAGAGGGCGCTAAACACAAAATTCAAACACTAAATAAAGACAATAACAATGTACATCGTGTTGCCAGGTGCGCGTTTATACTTCAAATGTTTTTAGCTCTTTTTATCTGTCTGAAAATTATAATTTAAAAATCTACATATTAAAGCATGCATTTTTTTGCATTTTTAATCGACATGTTCTCTTATAATTATATCAATCATTTAATTCTTAACATGATCCGGATATGTTGTCAAAGTATATCATATAACGGTGTGTATTTATTCATAATTTATAATACCAAATCTTTATTTATGACGAAGTGTGTAATAATACAAGATTAGTGAGTGAAGATTTGATTAGATAATTGAAGTCAAGGAGGGTGTGTGTTTTTGGATGTACAGTATGTGTATATGGATCTATGTATATACATTTTATGTTTCAGACAGACCTGGCAACCCTGACTCAGCTAGGCTTGACAGGAATGATGTTGCTGGTCTGTAAACGCAAAAACTGTCATCTCTGTGCAAACATGGAAGTCCAACACTAATTCGCTTTTTGTAGCTATTTCCAAGATGAATTATATATTTGAATAATATGCTGGTGTTAAATCAATATGAGGTAAGATTTGGAGCAGAAGAATATGCTAATTAGCCGCCGAAGCTAACTAGCTAGCTATCAAGCAAGCTGTAGCTAAAGCTAACACCATGAAGGGTGATAGAATTAATTACTATTAAATGGCACATTTTTAGGGTTTTTATTATTTAATTTTTGCCGATAATGTTGACACCAACCTTTAGTTACCTTATCTTGGCTAGCAAAGCTATAGTTGTTTACATGTGTTGTTTACAACAAACAAAATAAGCTCGAATCATGGTTCATAATAAAAAAAAACAATGTAAAAACATTAGATTTGATTTTGTAATAGACTGTCATTCTGATGTTATTTATTTACGATATATGATTGACATTTTTCTGTTTGCTATGTATTGGATATTGATACGATTCCAATGACATCAGGAAACGAGTCGACACCGAGTCGACACATCAGGGGCGTGATACTGACATGTGTTTTATATTATACTGATACTGATAATTATACCCAGTAGCAGAACAAAACTGGACGCGATGCTGGAATACTTTCCTGGATCGGACACCAATCATACATAGTTTCACAGATTATAGTTTATAGATTATAGTATTTTGAATATAATCAAATGTTTATAATGTTAACACAATATTTTGTGTGTGTAAACCCAGGTGTAACCAGCGATATGGAATACGATGAGAGACTTGCACGCTTTCGCCAGGGTCACATCAACCCGTTTGACAGGAGTGAAAGTAATGGCACCTCAGACAGAAAGGATCCTCCTAAACAGGGTGAGTCTGCAGCTTTGTGACCCAGGAGGTGAAAGGGCACCGGGCATTGTGTATCATAGTCCGAGTGTGACTTCTATGTCTACACCTGCCTAAACAAAAAAACAAGGATCAAATCTGGCTTATGTCTGCAGCCATAGTTTTTTTCCCCTCAATCCTAATTCTTTATAAAACCACACCTATTCTCTCAGAGTTGATGGTCTCCATTGTCATTAACTCATCCATTCTATCAGAGTTCTATCCATCTATCCATCCATCCAGTCCTTCCATCCCAACAGTTTTGCCGAAGAACCTCACCAGTGTGTTTTGGACAGGTGTCCGCATACTTTTGGTCATGCAGATTATTTTCTACCCCCTCTGTCCTGCATATCTATTATGCACATGCTATCTCTGGTTTACGATTTATTTTAGCTATCTGTTATTGTCCAGTCTTGTTTCTGCTGATTCTGTTACCATTTATTATATTTTAGGTCCGCTGATGTGCCGACGAGGCTGTTCGCTGTATCAGGGTTAGAAGGATGTGAGAGAAGGATAGAGAAGAGAGACATGAAACAGGAACAGCGTGATTGAAACAGGAACAGCAGAACTTCCCACAGCTCTTCATTTCGCCTGGTTAGACATGTAGCTTATATAAAGACTATATCAGACTGTTAAATGAACTGGAGCTGCTAAATGAACTGAAGCTGAAGGTGCTGTAGTGACTGAATTGTAAAGCGACTGTCGGAATTTAAAACCATGCTGTGCTGTGAAGTGTATGCAGGTAAAAAATTCAGCTCCTATGAAACAAATCAGTGATAACTTCATAGCTATGATTATATGATTATAGCAGAGACGTAGAAAACCTGAGGCATTGCATTTTATCCTGGTCAGTACTTTCATCTGTGTCTGTTAGGCGTGCGTGATTACCGCTGACTAGTACTGACACTTTTTGTACCCGTACTGAGAATACACAAAAAGCTCTTTACACAAAACCTGTTTATAATGGAAGTCTAACGGCTTAAATCCTTTAAGTGCTAATTCTTCAAACAGCTACGGATGTGGAAGCTTCACTGCTCTGGAGAAAAGCTCTGGAGTGCCATCGTGATAATATACTGATTATTTATCATGAGTTTTCTAAGAGGCTTATTTCTTGCTTATTGCTTTAACGTTATTGCGATTTACGGATAACAAAGTTTTATTATTGTTTTATTATTTTGGATGCTTTCTTTCGCTAGAAATTGTCAAACAGCAAGACTAAAAGATTCAGATGGCAAACAGCAAGCTTTATCGTGCATAAAACATTGCTGTATTGTCACCGTGTAAGGATTAAAACACGTCACTTGAAGCAAAGGACCCAGTCGAAGTTCCTATAGCAGCACATCTTAAAGGGCATAATTCTTCTTACTGTATGTTACTGCTATGTACCAACAATTACATTTTTATTACCCATTTATTCTCCCGTTTAATGTTTAACAGAACAGCCATAAAAAATATATTAAAACTAAATAAACTTTTGAAACTAAATAAAAATTCAGTCCATCACAGGGCTCAAGTCTTCTGTCCTGAAGGAGGAAATCTGTTACAAAGTCCTGACACTGGAGACTCCTTCTTTAACGAGCTATCAACAATTACGTACTGTTTCTCGTTCAATAAAAACACGTCTGTTCATCTTATTCGTTTTTAGCCTTAGTACAAGTCTCTGTCACTGAGGTTTAATACTGAAACTAGAACAAATGTGTTAATATAATTCAGAGTCGCTGTGGTCTGAATGATTTACACCTTTTCGAGTTGTTGCTTTCTTCCCTGCCGTCGCTGAGGTAATCTCTAAGTCACGTCATTGTCACATGCTCCGGCTTTTGCATGAGGTTTATGTAAGAGGCTGTGTTGATTGGGAAAGAGAGAGTGCTGCTGCAGTGGCCATTGATTTCTACAGCTAAAGAATGAACAGAGGATTAGTTTGTGTGTATAAATTAACGGCTGTAACATTGTGCTTTCACAGAGGTGAGACCGGAGATCTTCTCCACCGAAACCAAAAGCCAAAACTCAGACCGGACCATGGACCTAGGGCTGGCCGAGGACCATTTCTCACGACCTGTGGTAAAGTTATTTATTGATTTGCACTAATGCTTGTGACGAAATGGGTTCTTGATACATATTATGGTTCTGCTTTCTTTTAAAAAGCAGGAAACCGTTTCTGTGTTTCAGTGCATGTGGTGTTCCAGCTCTGAGTCATACTGATTTTCCTGCAGACTCAGCGTTTGAAAGTTAAAATGAAAAAAAAAAAAATCGAAGCTGTTTTTGTGTTTTATAGACTGGTTAATGATCCATGATGGATTTGACCGTACGTGCCTTTTTTAAGCATGCTGTTTCTCAGCTCAAAGGTTGACTTGATTATAAATCCCAGTTAGTTAGTGTGTGTTTAGTGTTTGTGGGTTGTGCAAAATAAAATAAAAAACTTATGTTAAATAAGTAATGATGATCAAGTATCAGTATTAACATTAAAAAAAACAACTCTGTTTTAGCAAATGTCTATATTTCTATATGTCACACCACAAGTTGTCTTGTTGGGACAATGTAATAAATTTGCTCATTCTAATTTTTCATGCCTATAGATTTGATTATGGCGCAGATTTATCGTGGAAGTGTTTTTTCAAACTTGAGCAACATCACACATTTATTTAGTTCATTCTCAAGAACAGATTAGAAGCCTTTATTTTGTCACATCTACATTACAGCACAGTGAAATTCTTTCTTAATATATTCCAACTTTAGAGGTTGGGGTCAGAGCACAGGGTCAGACTGTCACATCCAGGGAAGGAAGGAGGCAGACCCGTACACAGGATAGCTTCAAATGAATGGGGTTTAATAAATGATAAAGACAAAGACAGTACATCACGAGAACTAAAACAATACAGATAACGACACTTAACAATGACTAAGGCTAACATAACTAAACGTAAGTAATGATTTCTCGCTGCCGTTGGCAACGCGGCTCACTTTTATACATGAAAGACAATGATGACACAATTAGGATCAGGTGTGGAGACAGGGAGGAGCAGAGGAAGGCGGGGCAGACACGTGACAACAACAATAACAAACACACATGGCCGAAAGTCTGGCCTGATCCCTGACACAGCATCACAAGAGCACAGAGGGTTAAGGGCCTTGCTCGAGGGCCCAACAGTGGCAGCTTAGCAGTGCTGGGGCTTGAACCCTGATAAACATCCCAGAGCTTTAACCACTTGTTCCAATACTGCCCTCTTTTTTTTTTTGTATAAATTAATATATAAAATAGAATTTCTATCCTAAATAAATAACTTATTTACATGTTTAATTAATTACGTTTTAGTCGGTTCTTTGCGATTAAAAGCCGGTGATCTGCACTTCTAAAACATTCGCCTTCAGCAAAACAGCATAGAATTGAAACGGATTTGCATTGTTATAGCGTTATAGTTTGTTTTCTGTTTTCACCAGTGTGAAATAATGCAAAAGTATTTCCATGATAGGAAAATTGTAAATAAAAATAAAGTCAAGTTGAATGACTATATTGAGCTTCAAGGGGAATTTGGGGGTGAATAAGAGTAGTCATTGATGCTTGTTACCTGTTAATATCTTGGATACTGATGTTGTGCATGTTTTTTTTTATTATTTTAAATCTACTTCTTCATTTCTTTCTCTTTTTTTTAAATGGCAAAAAAAATCTATAGATCCAGATCTAAATGGATCGTCACACAACCTTAACATTTGTTCTTTCTTCAGGGTTCTTTTGTGGCATCAGACATTGAGCAGCTGAAGCAGGCTATAGAGGAGTGTAAGAAACTGATTTTGGAGCTGCCAGAACATTCTGAGAGACAGAAGGACACCGTGGCCAAACTCATCCACCTTCGTCTCAAACTTCAGGAGCTGAAGGTACGACGCAGCCAAAGGTGTTTCCAAACACCAGGGCTCGTGTTCATAAAGACTCTCAGAATGATCTCGGTGAGCTCCTAATTTAGATAAAACATATCTAAGTATGAATCTTATCTTCAGAGTGATTCAGGTCTCAGAGCAACTCTGAACAAGGAAAATGCAACAACTTTTATCTTAGAGAGGAGGCGGGGCTTAACCTGTTACCAGGTGACACGTTCTTTTGAAGACTGTGATAGGTTGTCTAATAAAAAAGGAGTGCTTTTAAAATCTGCTCTATTACAGTATAATCCTTTACTTTGTCTCTATGTTAAGATATTTGTTGTGTAGGGATTACGTTTGTGACCCATCATATTAGAGATGTACTAACATCTGTATGTTATAAATGTAATGTAAATGTAAACATATCAGACACAGAGCAGAAATGTCATAGAGACAAATTATATGATTTATGTCGCTACGGCATTTCAGCTCTGTTTCAGAGATGTTAGTGTATCTAGTTTATCCATAGCAGCCAAAACAAAACAAAACAAACAAAAAAAATAAATAAATAAATATATATATATATATATATACGTATATATATATATATATATATATATATATATATATATATATATATATATATATATATATATATATATATATATATATATATATAGTGTGTGTGTGTGTGTTTGTGTGTGTGATTTCTGCTCTGTGTCTGAGATGTTATCTCTAATGTGATTGGTCACACAATGAATCCCCACACAATCTAATCTGTATCAGCTTATTAACTCACTATCGTTATTAAATACAATATTTCATTGCTTTCAGCCATTTTCTCCTCTGATAAACTCTTAATCCTCCTCCTTTCTCCTAACACTTTCTGACCTTATGAGCTCTTTTAAGGGTTGATGCTTTATGAATAACTTTTATCTTTGCTCAGATCTTCTCTTTCATTTCAATGCTCACGTTTCTAAAGATTTTCTTAGAATTTCGTCACTAGGAGAAACTCTTCACACTGAGAATTTTCATGAATACGGTCCCTGGTTTTTATTTAATCGGCTAATACTGTATTTTCTCCATAGTAGTGTTATAACGGTTATTGCTATAATAAATGTCGTATAATTATAGGACCCGGAAGAAGATGAGCCCAACCTGCGCATCCTGCTGGAGCATCGCTTCTCTAAAGAGAAGAGCAAGAGCGTGAAACAGACATGTGACAAGTGCAGCACCATCATCTGGGGTCTTATTCAGACCTGGTACACGTGTACAGGTCAGATTATTTCCTAATCCTTCTACGTTCAGCTCGGAAGAATGCCGAGAAGAAAGACGTGCACATCAATTGATAAGTCTCAGGATGGCAGGTTTTCCAACAGCTACGATTGCATGCAAATGCATGTAGCAGATAAAAAACACGCTGTCATTAGAGCGTTGCAAACTGCCTCTGGAAGCAACATCAGCCCAAGAAGTGTGAATCAGAGTCAGGTTTCAGTGAGCTAGATAGGAGCTGCTAATAAACCCTGGTCTGCATAGTACAAACAGAACAGTCAATGGTCATGTGCTCCTTGATGGTGTGACATCAGCATTTTTTAAAAATAGGATTTTAAAAGGTTTTGAGGGTGTTTAGGTTTGTTTTCCGTAAACCAACATGCCTTTTTCTGTGAGGATGCAAATAAACATTATGATTCCTAAAATATTTATATACATACTAGACTACATAAATAATTTGTACCTTATTATACTTTATCAGGTTTATTTTTAAAAGCATGGATTACTTTGCAACGTTTGAGTCATTTTATAAAGTGTGTACTTTAGTTCTGTGGCTTTTTTTTTTTTTTTTTGCTTTACAAAAGAAACCAAAAACAGGGCACAAAGCCTTTTTACCGACTACGTAGCATCTCGTGGTGCCTGAAAGCACTGGTTGCTAGGCAACACGGCCATCCGGTCGCATTTCTTTTCCCATAATGAGGCGAGACCTAAACGCTAAACGTGACCCTATCATTAGGCTTTATTTTTACAGGATATAGAGGATGTTTCTCCTCTATAACTCTCTTACTCTGTCTGTGTATTAACTCTAAACATCTTCTTGCATTCGTTCACCACAGGTTGTTATTACCGTTGCCACAGCAAGTGCATGAATCTCATCACAAAGCCGTGCGTGAGGTCTAAAGTGAGCCACCAGTCGGAATACAAACTAAACATCTGCCCAGAGAACGGCCTGGACAAACAGGATTACAGATGTGCAGAGTGCCGAGCTCAGATCTCGCTCAGTGAGTGTTCGTGCCATGGCAGTGTCACAGGAAGTTATCACAGCTTTTAGATGTACTTTGGTGATGTGTTAACTAGCGGATTAATACTTTTTAATATTTTGGTGAGATTATGACCCTGAAGATGACCAAACTATCATTTCATATCACATCATATCATGATATAGTCTATATTAAGCAACATGAAAAAAGTCAGACTTTTGTTTATTAATAATCTTGCGTATTGTATCCGTCATCTCAGAGAGTTTCTCTTCGCCACCGTTGCCTCTGGCTTGCTCATTAGGGATAAATATACGTTCAAATTTTGTCATTTTTATTCTCAGTTTTTATATTGCTGTAAAGCCGCTTTGAGACGGTGTCCATTGTTAAAAATGCTATACAGATAAAACCGAATTGAATCGAGGCAGCACCTCGTCTACACTGGTCCTACTTGGTTTTGTAGGATTGTTATAACATCTGGCTACATAACTTATGTCACTTTTAGAACGATGTCACAATTTGTATTTTATTAAATGTCTCTTGAAAATAAATTCTTGCATACTTAAAAAAATTCCTTTTTCACAAACGTGGTTTAAGTTTGTTCTGTGTTTTATCCTGTAGGAGGCGTCCCGAGCGAGGCGAGGCAGTGCGACTATACGGGACAGTACTACTGCAGCAGCTGCCACTGGAACGACACCTCCATCATCCCTGCACGTGTCATTCACAACTGGGAATTTGAGCCCAAAAAGGTAACGTATCAACCCAATAAATAACGTATATAAACGTATAACAGTTGATTATTTGTCTAGGGCTGCATGATTCAACGTCTTCAATATGTATTATTCATATTGTATCACGTTACCAATGATAACAGATTAAAGGTATTAAAGAGCATGTCATTTTTTTTTTATCCCTTTATAGTTATATTTCTTGTCCTGTGGAATGTTTGTGTAACATGTTCATTCCCTCCCTCCTCATCATTTTTCTTTTGCTTGAAGACTTGAAATGTCACAAACAAACTTATCCTAAAGACGTCCCTTTAGTTTAAAACACTGACCGCATTCGGCTACACACCCTTATCCGGAGCGACTTATATTTTATACAAATGAGGGTTCAGGGCCTTGCTCAGGGGCCCAGCAGTGACTACTTGGTGGACTTGGGATTTGAACTCACAACCTTCTGATTGGTAATCCAACATCTTAAGCACTAGGTGATAACATTTGGAACCCTGCTTCATCTATTACAGCACATCCACACACTCCTTACACAGACAATGCAGATAGACTTACACTTCCTGTTTGGGACGTTGTTCTAAACCTTCTTCGCTTCACTGTGTGTAGGTGTGTCGATCATCCATGCGTTATCTGGCTCTTATGATCTCCCGACCTGTGCTGAAGCTAAAGGAGGTAAACCCGCTGCTCTTTAACTTCGTAGAGGAGCTGGTGGAAATCAGGGTGAGATTTCTTGCACTGCTGTTTATTATTTATTTATTTGTCTACTATGTGCTGCAAGTCTCATTTTGGTTTGATTTTATTTTCCTAATGCTAGAAGCTACGCCAGGATATATTACTGATGAAGCCCTACTTTATTACCTGTAAAGAAGCCATGGAAGCCAGACTGCTCCTGCAGGTACGGGGCTTTAATGGGGATGATGGGGTTTTTACTTGACTGTAATATGACTAAGATGATAAAGGAGCAGTTGTCATCTTCAACCCTATTAATTTGGTCCAGTAAGTTTATCTGCATGGGCTTTACAACAGGACTAAACTCGGCAGGTAGGTGAGACACGTCAGCAGGAGTTCGTAGAAGTAAGGAAAACTGCTTCATCTGAACTAAAACAAAAATAATAATCTTTTGTGCATCACAGCTCGAATCCTGATGCTTCAAAAAAATCTAGAGGGAGTGAAAGAGGGGCGGTAGTAAGAGGGAGGGGTGGAAGGAGCGAGCAGGTAGAGCAAGGGAGTAGAGAGAGAAAGAGAGAGAGTAGAGAAAAGAGGAAGAGATAGAGAGAGGGGGTAGAGACGGAGTAGAAAGGTAGAAAAAGAAAGATGGAGAGAGAGGTGAGAGAGAGAGGGAGGGAGCAGAGTGAAAGAGAGAAAAATGGAGAGAAGGAGGAGTGAGATGTTGCTGGAATCCAGATGTTGCCACGGTTGTAATCCGTGGCTATGTGTTGGGAGGGACAACATTTCTCTCTTCCTGTTAATCATAGCAACAGTAAGCAGTCACATGTTTCTGTGGGATAACAAGAAAAACCTTTTTTCATTAACACTTAAAACGCTGACACGTGCATCGTGAACGTACTTCCCTGCTGCGTTGTATTTTTCTTTCATCAGTGCGACGCAGTCGTTCTGCACTGAAACGCGAGCCGCGTTCTGGATCGTGGTCGAAACCAAAGAATTTTACTGGAGAAGCTGCATTCAACTTGAAAACATGAAGCATTACTGTTAAATAATGAAGAGTAAAAACGTTAATATGACTATTTACAGTTCAAGTGTCCATGAAGGAAAGTCGTGTGAAAGAGTTTAGGGTGGTGAAGCGACAGAGACACCTCAGTATCACGTGATACGAATACATCTATTTCTTCTCAGTTATTGTATGATCATTCATTTTTCCTGATTTTCCCCCCAGTATGACTTTCCTGATAGCATTAAAAACGCTGACTCGTGTACAGTAGCATGGAAGCAAGTTGGATTCCACGTACATGTAGCAACGGTGCCCCCTTTAGGTGCTGAAAAGAACTGAAGAGTTAATCATGATTTCAGAGATGTCACGCTTGCCTGTCTTCAAAACTTGAGAGCCCTGATATTATCTTAGGGTATACAATTAATTTATTTATACTCTTATTTTGGTGACTTGGAGCTGCGGTAATGAACCCAATTTCCGCCGGAGATTAATAAAGTATTCTGACATTTCTGTCCTGATGCAGCTTCAAGATCGGCAGCACTTTGTGGAGAACGACGACATGTACAGTCTACAGGACCTGATCGACATCTCCAGCGGCCGGCTCAGCTGCTCTCTCACCGAGATTCACACCACCTTCGCCAAGCACATTAAACTCGACTGTGAGGTGAGATCATGTGAATATTATACCGCTAATCGTTCAGCTCAAAAATAAAAGTGCTGTACGAATACAGATCGCTAAAACCAACACCCAGAGCCGCTCTTGCCTTCTTTTCAGCGATGCCAAGCCAAAGGATTTGTGTGTGAGCTGTGTAAGGAGGGGGATATTCTCTTCCCGTTCGACAGCCATACCTCAGTGTGCCACGACTGCGCTGCTGTTTTCCACAGGTCAGGCTCCAACGATTCACTCCATCACCGGCATTACATGGATCTGCCTTCTGAGTCAAACATCAGTAAAAAAAAATTTTTGATCAGATATCTCTTTCTGATTACTATAAAATCATACATATTTTGGTGTCAGCCAGCTCAACATCTTGTCCCATGATGTCCCATAAGGGGGTAAAGAGACGGAGTCGAGAAAAGAGAAAGAGATGAGAGAAAGATAGAGAGAGGGAGGAGAGAGAAAGGGAGTAGAGAAACTAGAAAGAGAGGGAGAGAGAAAGAGAGGGAGTAGAGTGACAGGGAATAGGAAAAAAGAGAAAGAATGAGAAAAATAGAGTGTGGGAGGAGAGAAAAAGGAAATAGAGAAAAGAGAAGGAGGGAGGAGAGAAAGAGTTAGAGATCGTCAATGTGACGTGATGCTCACTCTTAACACTGGTCATTACATTATGATGTTTTTATTAATCCAAAAATGACTT
This sequence comes from Tachysurus fulvidraco, assembly GCF_022655615.1. Lineage (NCBI taxonomy): Eukaryota > Metazoa > Chordata > Actinopteri > Siluriformes > Bagridae > Tachysurus > Tachysurus fulvidraco. Next base: position 2,886,433 of record NC_062530.1, on the reverse strand, counting down.
ATTACTCTCTCATCAGGGACTGTTACTATGACAACTCTACAACGTGTCCACGATGCGCCCGGATGACCGAGCGGAAGCAGGACGAGCTGGCGGAGCTTTAGAGATGCAGGACAGTTGCAGGAGCTAACAGACTTTCACTGTGACACCAATACAGTCAGTGTTAAGACTGGTATTGTGAGCATGCGTTTATTACTGACACATTCCTGGTGTTCAGTCTGCTTTTCTGTATCGGCTCTTTCTTATTCTCCCGTGCTTTGGGTGTCCTACTCGCGTCTTTGTACAGTAACACTACAGAACCGGTGAAGGCAGGAGAGACACTGAAGGACGTGCGGTTGAAGTTAACTAGAGGATAGAAAACAGAACACTATGAGTGTTACAAAAATTTTAACAGATTCAGCACTGATTTCCTATTTAAAAAATCCTCTCCCATAATTTAATGAATGAGAGTTTTAGGGTGCTCCCACCCCCCACCCCCATTCAAAGTCTGTTTGAAGCCAGCTGGGAGACTTTAGCTGCTTGTGTCATGTAGCATACTGGTGGAACGTCCTGACCAGTAAACGCCACTTACGACCTGATCAATCAATTAAAACAAATACATTTCTTTCCTGAAATGTTGAAGTGGTGTGTTTTGCCCTTCTTGCCTAATGCTGCTGAAATATTTCCACAAATCCGCTTATATTCTTTGGCTAACAAGTCTAATTTGTTGAGCGAATCTGTTCTTCCATGTTAGTTTACCTTTCTTTCGCCACATCTTGCAACCTGATTGGTCAGGAGGTAACAAAGCACTTCATTTTAATTTACACTTCCCCAAAAATGCTACATGGTGACATCGTAAGTGGTCAAAAAGTGTGAAAGCACCCTTTATATAAGCTCCTTTGTTATAGTACAGTATAATATATTTCTGTATCTATCTCTGCATTGTAGTTCCTGGGAGCTAGCAGGATTTGGTGTGATGTGATGTGAAGGAGAAACGGATTTCTCTATGCCAAGCGTTTAGCAAAATCCCGATATATACATTCAGCCCATTTTAGGTTCAATTGAAAGGCAGTTAAAGTGAAAGAGGAAGAGGAGGAAAGGAGGAGTAAAACACCTCTGTACACGACTACGTGTACGTCTCTACGACACTCGGTTATCAGTATGCTCTGGTTTGCAGATGCAGGTGATGCCTCAGAATGGATTGAAATGGTTTATGCACTCTTTATTATTTGTTCTAAAATAATATGGAATATGCTGTGTTATCTTTTAGCATGCCACTTGTCTTTTTTTCATGCTGTGCTATAACAGACATTGTGGTGTCAAGTGTTGTGAAGTTATTGTCTTCTGTGCAATGTAACGTGATGAAGAACACGAGCGAAATAAATGACTACATCGTCTGCCTTTGTCATTATTTTTACTGACATTTTACGACATGTATAACAAACATCCTGCTCAAGGAGACATGTATGTTTAAGCAGCAAGTGGAGTAGGATGCAGATTTTTTAAAAATTATTTTCAAACATTAGAAACACTTTTTTTGCACACACATTTAATCTCTCTCTTTTTTATTGTCCATCGGTATGAAGTAACCCAAAGTGTTTTAACATACAAGACAATTTTGTGCCTTCCTCTTGTTATTCGGCAAATAATCAGAATCAGAAAGATCTTTATTAACAGGTATGTTTTCACATACGAGGAATTTGTTCTTGTACAGTTCAGTTGTCCAAAAACTTGATTTTGGGATTAGACGAAGTCTTTTTTAATGCATATAAGACTAAAGATTTTACAAAAATGCTGATGATGTTTATTAACAAAAATAAATGAATTACAAGCATATTATTTTTTCTCTCTCTGTATACATAAAGATTTATATATATTTAACTTATTTGTTTTATAGAGAAATACTATTTTATTATTATTATTATTATTGCTGTTATTATGATTGTTTTTATTATTATTATTATTGTTGTTGTTGTTATGTTTAGTAAAGGTCATGAAAGAAAATAAACAAACAAGCTCATCATTAGTAATTAATTGTGATCAGGTTTAAATGTATTAAATATTTCATGTCCTGCACTAAAGAGTTATTAAACATTAATGAATTTATTTATTTATAACAGAAGTTTGATTGATTATTTATTTATTTATTTATCTATTTATTTTAACATTAATGAAAGCTTTGCCTCTGTTGCTGAAGGCGTGACGTCACGTGACCAAACCGTTGTTTAAAATGGCCGCTGATTGGTTACCCAAAACCTCTCCGTGAGCCTATCACAGTCGACAAGTTCTTTATTTTCATAGGACCCCTGGTTGCGACTGACTAAATGTAACTGAAATGGATGCTTAATATAAACGTATTAATTGTACTGTATTTGACTCGCTGTAAGACACCGTTAATAATCCGGAACAGCTCCTCTGTGCGACGTGATTAATCAGTTAGTAGCTGTAATGCTGTTGATGTGTACGTTTGTTTATTTTGATCAGGCAGCACAGGGTCACCACGCTCGAGTCTGTTGTTTTTATCTCCTTTCAGTTTTCTCTAAACTTTTTATTTCTGCTGCTGTAAAATGAGTCTGATGTTAAAGTCGATGTGTAAAAACTGCTGTAAGTCAGGATGGAAGAGCTGGAGACGACAATACAGCGTGTTTAACTCGAGTTCAGTGTTAAAGTACACGGTGAGTTTGGTTTGTTGTTGTTTCCATTAGGCTCCGCCCACTTTCCGGGCTACAAACTTTTTATAAAATAACCACTCTTTACAAAATACAAAGATAATAATAATATGAAATAAAAATAAAGTCTACCACTTTATTTAATTTATTTTATATCAATTATAACTGGTAAAATAACTAGTCATATAATTATCAATTACAAATAATGTTTAATATTAAATATAATATATATAATTTCTATATATTTTATACTAAATAGAACTGTATATTATATAAATATAATCTGCCTAGATATGTATTATTTATTATTTATAATCTGTTGTCTGTAGCTGCTTGTACACTCAGCCTGTTGATTGAGATTCTTTAGATTTGTTGTTATAAAAATTATAAATAAAAATACAATGATTTTTAAAGTCAGTAGATGATGGTTGGGATTTATTTCATATGAAATGTAAAATATATATATGTATATGTATGTATATGTATATTTTAAACACTCAAACCTTGCATTTCTTAACAGAGTTTTTCATTGAATCCAGTGAAATTAAGAATGGAATTGTTGCTCTTACAATCACGTGTTTTCTCCAGCAAACCACCAAAAGGTATTTTGATGTAAAGGTATTATTTTAGTCATTCTGCATTTATGACACTGTAGCTATAAATTTACTATAAATTCTCCTGCACAGGATTTGAGAAGTTCTTTCCAAAGAGATCAGCAACAGAACCCAGAGGTAAATCGGTCTCAGATTTGATTCGTGTTCAATTAAATATTCAGCTTAATACAAACTGTATACGATCGATAACACAGTTTTAGACTCTGTTGAATGTTGTTATTAATGTGGTTATAGTTATATAGTTCATTTATGTTATTGTTTATAGTTATTTTTTTTTCTTTTATGACAACATCATGACTGACGGATTTATGTTTTGTGGTTTATCCGAAATTGTTTCATGGACTTTTAATAACAATTAAATGTAATTTTAATAGGATAAATACATTAATGAACACTTTAAATATTCTTATTGGAGATGGATGGCGTACAAGAGGAATAAAACTCTTGTACTTATTGGAAAATAATGAACTTTTGGTTTCTTGCAGAAACTGTTCTCGCAGTAAGGAGTATTTTCCTTTAACAGCAAACCTCCAAGTGTTATATGTCTCTGTGTCTCACACATATTGTGATTTTATTATTTTTAAATGTTGATGTGTGAAAGAGAGCAAGTTGTATGTGATTTTGACTCTCCAGAGAAATCCAGTGACCCGGAATCCCAAAGAAAGAGCGGTGGAGCAGGAACAGGCGGTGGTGAGAAGAAGGAAGATGGCAGTTGGTGGTCTCGCATCCTACGAGTAAATATCCTTCTTTTTCTTTGTGTAATAAGGATGAATGTTTTTGAATAACATTTTAAAAACTATAAATTTCCTGCATAAATGCTAAATAATAAAAGGTAGTTTGATGCCGATGCTGATGATTTACGTCTTCAGGGAATAGAAAGAGACTTAAGTAGATATTTTGCAGCTTGCAGTCTCTTATCAAACGTCCTGTTTTTTTATTATTTGTTCCAACAAACAAATCTGATAAAGCCTTAACCTTCTGATTATTTAACAGAGAGGCGTCCCTTGGGATGAGAAGCATTTCTGGAACGTCCTTTTTACAGGATCTGGGATGCTGGCTACTTTTCTTTATTTATACTTCCGAAATAGAGGAAGAGAGATATCGTGGAGGGAGTTTGTTCATTACTACCTCGCTCGAGGCCTGGTGAGAGATGATTTGTTCCAGATTTAACAAAAAAAAAAAGAGTTAAAAAAAAATGGACATGCTGTAGAAATATATTTAGTAAAGAAATCTTTCTCATAGTATTAGCACCCCTGAACATATTTGATTCACCCCCACACTTTCTAGGAACTCTCGCTGCCTTTGACTAGATCAAATAAAGTCAGATTTATTATATTTCTGCATAATTTATTGCCTTTTCGGTAGGGCAGAGGGGAACCACGTGCAACATCTGTAATCTTGTTAAACATTACAGGAAGAGACTCCATGCTGTTATTGTATCCAGGGGTGATGATTCACCCAGTGTTTATTGCAGGGGTGCAAATACTTTTAAAACCAAGAAACCTTTAGTGTCAGTATAAGGCTATACAGCATATCTATGTGTGTACAATATATTTAAGCTCAAAATAACACAGTTTTTAATAATTTTAATCAATCATTCCTGTGTAACAGGAATCAGCCGCAGCAACACGTGTGACACTCGGTGTGTTGATGGATTATGAATAAAGAGAAGGTTTTTGTGCAGGTCGAGAGGCTAGAAGTGGTTAATAAGCAGTATGTCAGAGTGCTTCCTGCTCCCCATGTCAACACGTCAGAGGCGGTGAGTCATCCACAAGGTTTATAAAGAAACAAATCATTATTATACTTTAGATGTGTTGATAAAAATTATGCCTGTGTGTGTAAAAGTTTGTGTTCAAATGTGTTGAAGGTGTCACGAAGTGAAAAAGTCATAAAAAGTGTTTCCTATTTGGAAAAGGGAAAAGTCTGTTTTAGTGTTTATTGAATAAACATTTTTGTGGTCAGTAAATTGCAATAAATGCATGAAGTTTCAAATATGATGCAAAAAAAATCACAATTGTAAATGGTCATCAAAAAAAAAAAAAAGACCCAGTAAAGACTTCATTTTCCAAAAAAAAAAAAAAAATTTGTCAGTTATTTCATATGTCCGGCTTTACAGGACAACATAGAAATCCAAATTGTTCTAAAAACAAGTGAGCATTAAAATCCTTGCGTCACACCCTGAGAGAAGGTCGCCTTATATACCACCGTGGCATGATGTTAACTGGATTTGATTATCACACTATAACATTATACAGATGGACCTCAACCCAGATTCTATGCATACTTTCAAGTCAAATATCTGTTTTCTGTTTCCATCCTGCAGAGTTATGTTTGGTTTAATATCGGCACCGTGGACACGTTCGAGAGGAATCTGGAGCAAGCAGAACGAGAGCTGGGTTTGGATCCACACAGGGTGCAGGTGCTCTACAGCACTGAGAGAGATTGGTGAGTCTTAACAATTAACACTACATCTTAATCAGTTTAACGTTCCACAGGATTTTACGGTAGAGATACACAGCTCTTAAAACGGCCCACTTCCTGATCAGTGTGCTTGAGTCACTGGATCCAGTCTAAAAATTATTATTTCAAATAACAGCACTTCACTGTGGTTTAAAAGTTTTATATTCTTAAACTATATTCATGTTATTACATGGGGAAGTCGTGGCCTAATGGTTAGAGAGTTTGACCCCTAACCCTAAGGTTGTGGGTTCAAGTCTCGGGCCGGTCATGACTGAGGTGCCCTTGCCCCCCCCGCAGCATAAATGGCTGCCCACTGCTGTATGTGTTCACGGTGTGTGTGTGTTCACTGCCATTGCACTTTGGATGAGTTAAATGCAGAGAAAGAATTCTGAGTGTGGGTTACCGTACTTAGCCGAATGTCACTTCACTTCACATAGATTTTATTATTATTATTATTATTATTATTATTATTAATAATAATAATAATAATAATAATAATAATAATAATAATAATAATAATAATAAATAATGACAGTGTATGTTTTTATCCATTTCTAATTACACCTAATGTTGTAAAATGTCCCCAAAACAAGTCCTCCGTCTTTGGAGACATGACTGTTAGAAAGCACTGACACCGGAGACTCCTTCCATAAATGTTAAATAAACGTCTCCTTAAAGAATCTTCACCAGTCCTTGTGTAAACTGGTACCATTGAAACCATTATGTATTAGAACGAGAGCTGCTGTGGTAGAAAATGTTGGCCAGTCAGATTTGAGAATTTTATATATTCAGTACAAATTAATTCTTAATTATTTAACTGGGTAGGTATTGTTTGCAATTGTATTTATTTATAGTAATTCTATAATTGTGTGTGCTGTAGTTAAGCTAGCATTTTCTTGTAATTTAGTGTATAGTACTGAACACAGCATGTGTAACATGTTCATTAAGCTGACAGACTTTAAAAAGTTAACACCTCTTTTTGTCCAGGAATTTCCTCGTGATTTTGCTCCCGTTCGTCGCACTGCTCGGTTTGCTGACGTTCAGGTCGAGGCAGTGGAAGTCTGCAGGATGGCAGCGTGGAAGAGGAAGCAGTATGCTTAGAATGACCGAGTCCAAAGCGAAGATGATCAGAGACAGCATTAACGTCAGGCTGAAGGATGTTGCCGGCTGTGAAGAAGCCAAGTTGGAGATTTTGGAGTTTGTCAGTTTCCTGAAGAAGCCCAAACAGTACCAGGACCTCGGTGCCAAAATCCCAAAGGTACACTGCGTCACGATGTGTAATGACGGGTTGTACGTTTGTGTCCTTATACGTTTATTTTCCATCACTTTCAAGCAATTGAAATTGTTCATTTGACACACTGTCAATGATGTAAGGATCACAGGTGTGTGTTTAAAGAAAAATTAAAGAATAACAGGAGCGAAAATCGGCTCAGCCAATCAGAATCAAGGATTTTTTTTAAATTAATTAATCTGTCTTAAATTAAACCCAGATTAATTAATAAAAAATTCTTGATTCTGATTGGCTGAGCCGGGTTTTGCTCCTGTTGTAGAAAAAGTTATAAAATTATAAAATTATAGTTAAGCTTTTCTTCTCATTCTTCATTGGCAATGACTTGCTCAATGATGTCATTACAGGGTGCGTTGTTATCGGGTCCACCCGGAACAGGAAAGACTCTGCTAGCCAAAGCGACTGCAGGCGAAGCTGGAGTTCCCTTCATAACTGTCAACGGCTCGGAGTTTCAGGAGATGTTTGTCGGTGTAGGAGCAGCCCGGGTGAGAGCTGTACCTTTTTATAATAACAAAGCCTTGAAAATCAGTTCATCATTCAGGATTTCATAAACTGTGCGATTGAGCAGCAGCGATTCGTCTACAGTCGAGCAATAAAACAGTTTTAAGTCTGACGAGACTCCTGTGACAGAAAACTTTAACATTATTGACACTGGAGACTCCTTCTATACAGAAAGCTTCAGTACTGACATAATATAATGTTCGATGTAAAGTCAAGGTCAAGGGTGCCAATATTTTGCCTCATCTGAACCGTGTCCTGGATATGGAGTTTTATTGCCTTTTGTAAGTCACAGTGCCAGCGTTACTGATCTGTCTAATTATTAGCACGTTTCTTGAAACTCTGTAGGTGAGGGACACGTTTGCGCTGGCCAGAAGACACGCCCCCTGTATCCTCTTCATCGATGAGATCGATGCCATGGGCAGGAAGAGGGGTCGAGGGCACTTTGGTGGGCAGAGCGAGCAGGAGAACACGCTTAACCAGCTGCTGGTGGAAATGGACGGTATGTTTGAGCGGATTATAAAGCAGGGGTTAGTGATGTGTAGGTCAGTCACAACCTGCCCTCTTTCACCCTCACTGTACCTGGAGCTTCTGTTACTGCACCTCACAGATCTGATGGATTTTTATTCTCCTTCTTTATTCCCTCGATTTAAGTCCTTAATTTTTTCCCCCTTGACTATTTATATCTTTTCTTTTTATTTCATTCTTTTCATCTATTTGAGTCCTCACTTCTATTCTGTTTCTTTATTTATGATATTGTTATTTTTCTTTATTTAAATGATCCACTTCTGTTTTATTTTATTTCGTTTTGTATTCTATTCCAAACCTTTCTTATGTTCTCTTTTATTCCATTTCTTTGTTTACGTTGTTCAACTATTTTCCCCCTATTTTATCTCATTCTGTTATATACTTTATTCTGTTTCTGTATTTAAACTCGTTGATTCTGTTTTTTTTCTCTTAATATTCTGCTCTAATTTATTCTGTTTTTGTCTTCGGCCAATCCTCTTTCTTTCTTTCTTTCTTTCTTTCTTTCTTTCTTTCTTTCTTTCTTTCTTTTTAACATTTCTTTCTTTCTAACATTTCTTTTTTTTCTTTCTCTCCTTCTTTCTTTCTTTCTTTCTTTCTTTCTTTCTTTCTTTCTTTCTTTCTTTCTTTCTTTCTTTCTTTCTTTCTTTCTTTCTTTATTCAAATTCCCTTCCTTGTTCTGTTTTTTTATAATCAATGTTTTTTACTCTATTTAATTAATTATTTTTCATTTGTATTCGTATTCTTTATTTAAACTCTATTTCTTTCTTTATTCTATTCTGCTCTGTTTCATTCTGATAGATTTTTATATCCTTATTTAACCTCCTCTATTATAGTTTCTTCTTTTTTTCTTTATTATTTTCAAATCTTTTATCTATCTATCTATCTATCTATCTATCTATCTATCTATCTATCTATCTATCTATCTATCTATCTATCTATCTATTAAACTTTTATTTAACTTTTATTTTAAACCCTTGCACTTCTTTATTCTCTATATTGTTTTGTGGATCTCGTGTGTCAGACGTGTCAAACACCGGTCACAAGCTTATACACTCTTTCTCTGGGCTGAATTTTTGTACACTGGAACCTGATTGGCTGTTGTATGTTATGACACAATAACACTCGTGTACGACTTTACTTCTGCATTTCCAGTGAGATTTTTAATTTCCTGTTTATTAGAAGAAGGCAGCAAAACTCTCTGCAGCAATCAAAAGTTCTGAAGTGTTGTTTCCAGATTATTTATACAGTAGGGATCTGGAAATAAAGATTTTTACCCTTCATGATATACAGTATTATTTCCTTATCATGATATTGAATGCATAATTCTGCAAAATTCTGTCGGTGACTTTGAGTGATAATGAGTCTGTTTGTTTTTTCCAGGCTTTAACAGCAGCACCAACGTTGTGGTTCTGGCCGCCACCAACCGCGTGGATGTTTTAGATCCGGCACTTTTAAGACCCGGACGGTTCGACAGGCAGATTTACGTAGGTATGAAATCTCTTTCTTATCTTCGCAAACTAGTGTCTGCTTTCAAAAGAACGAGATGGCCGGATAAAGTACCGAACCCCATGCAAACATTCACCAAAATCCAGATCAGTTACCATGACAACATTGCAAACAAACTATGTACAGTTAAGCTCTATCCAGTCTAATGTTGAATATAAGTGATGATTTTTTTTTTTATTTTAAGTCAAACTGGCATTATATCATCTTTTTACATGAAAAGATTTTTTTTCTTTTAATCATTTTTTTAGATTAAAACATTTTAAGAAAGCTTCAGTACAATAAACTGTAATTTCACAATTTTGATAAATTTAACACACTTTTAGAGTCTTCTTAGTTTTCAGGTGAAATTACAGGTTAAGTTATAGACTTGATGGAATATTAAATTCATTTAATAAATGATAAACAGCTGATTAACGATAAGAGTTCGGATTTTGAAGACTAAGACATGGAGCTTAAAATCTAAAGTGGTGTTCAAGTTTAAATAATAAATGTAATGTTATTAAAGAAAGCAAAAAATGAAGCCTGTATATATTTAATATTATTTTTATTTGTTTGTTTGTTTGTTTGTTTGTTTATTAATTTTTATTATTTATTATTTTTTTTCCCTTATTTCCAGCCATGACTGATTTATGGGTGTCAGATTTTCCATGACTTCACTCTGTCTGAAATCTCTTTTCTGAGATTTTTTTTCTTTTGCATTCGTGGGATTTGCCTTATTTAACTCTGGCCCCGGTTTAGGATTTTGCAAGCTTTGTTTCTGGAAGCGACGCCTTGCTTTCGATACGTTTATAAAGACAGTAATAACTTTCGGCTTCTCCAGAAACACTCGTGCTTTGTGTGTGAGTTTTCCTGGCAAACGTCCGTCCCTCTCGTCCATGTTCGTCTGATTGAAGAAGCAATGCGCTACAGCTGTATTATGTCAGCAGGGATTGCTGTCGTGGTGTTGGAACTGATTTATCTCTCGTTGCAGAGAGCTTTTCCCCACTTTAACACAGCTGGCTCAGTGGAACATTCCTGTTACGGACATGGAAAATGGAGGGAGAGTGTGTGAGAGAATAAAGGGAGAGTGCGGGAGGTAGCGAAAGTACATCTGCTATTCCTGGAGGAGTTTTATAAACACTGGAGATCTTGTGGGCTTCGGAGCAAATGCTTCTCATCATCTTCATCTGGGTGGTATAAAATCCCCTCCCTCCTTTTTTTTTTCTCTCCTCTTTCCTTTTCTCACCACTTCTCCTTATCCTCCTCCTCCTCCTCCTCCTTTTCTTCCTCTGCCTCTTCGGCGCCTGTCTTTCCAACACAGGACCGCCTGATATTAAAGGCAGGGCTTCCATCTTTAAAGTGCACATGAGGCCACTGAAGCTGGAAGCCAGTTTGACCTCAGATCATCTGGCAAGGAAACTGGCTGCTCTTACACCTGGTTTCACAGGTAAGAATAAATCACAGAGCTTTTATTTACTCCACATGTTTAATGATTTTTTTTTCTTTTATAGTTATTTGTTTTATATATTTGAATATATGTATAGAGTTTTTTTTGTGTGTGTGATTTTTTTATAATTTTATATTATCTTACTTTTTTTTTAATTCTTAAATATTAATTTATTTCTTTACTTCCTGTTATTACCACCAACACACAGCTTTGGAACTTAAGAAACTTTTAGAAACATGCGCACAATTTACTGAATTGGATTTAGAAAATAGAATTGTTTATATGATTTGTATAAAGCAATGTTTTTTTTTGAATCGCGAAAGCATTGTTTTATATTATTAAATTAACTACAAACATAAGTACTGCGAAGCTCGATAAACAAAAGAAAAAAGAATCAAACAAACCACAATTTCCATGTCGTCAAAAACATTTTTATTGTATAAAAAAAAAAGCTTAGAAGAAAAAAATCTGTTAAGAATATGGTCTAATTTTGAATATAATAAAAGATTCTCCTTAAAAAAAGAGCCTGGTATTCTTCATGATAAAACTGCACTAATTAACCTAATAAATATGTAAATATTCATTCGATATAATAATGTTTTATTAAAGATCACATGGTGCAAACTTCATCAGCATGTGTAAAGAAATTCTGAAAAAGTAAAGAAGCTTCGAAAAACAATAAAGTGAAATATTTCTGTGTATAAAAACAGATTATAAAGGGCAATAAAAAAATATATATTTTAATATGTATTTTTTAATGTGTATTTTTATAAATGTTATATATAATATAAAATATGTGTGTGTGTGTGTGTGTGTGTAATATATATATATATATATATATATATATATATATATATATATACATTGTTTTTTATGAATAAACCTTTGAATTCTAGATTTATTGGTACACTGTACTAGAATTATTCACAATTCTTGAAAATTCAGAAACTCTTTTATTAGATATCAGTGTCGGTGTTTAAGCACGTTATGAAGGTTATGAAAGAAAAACATCTGTTTTTCAGGAGCCGACATTGCGAACGTCTGTAACGAAGCAGCTCTCATCGCCGCACGTCACCTACACCCGGCTGTGACCTCCAAACACTTCGAGCAAGCTGTCGAGAGGGTGATCGGAGGCCTGGAAAAGAAGACGAGGGTTCTGCAGCCTGCCGAAAAAACCACCGTGGCTTACCACGAGGCCGGACATGCTGTCGTAGGCTGGTTTCTGGAGCACGCAGACCCTCTGCTGAAGGTAAACACACACTGCGTGAAGCTCTTTCTTTTCTCATTAGTCTTTGATGAATCAACAGATCGTCCAGCGAAGTCTCTGTGATGAGCTGTTACTATAGAAACGAGCGAATAAGTCTGCGGCGATTTGAATTCTTGCCAAACTTCTAGCGTCAGAGCCGCTATTAGCAAAAACATTTAAAATTAAAATTATAAACTTCAGAGGAGATTCATCTACACTCTCTCTGATCTTCTTGTGCAGTTGTCCATCATTCCTCGAGGAAAAGGCCTTGGCTACGTGCAGTACCAGCCTAAGGAGCAGTACTTGTTCACACGTGAGCAGCTTTTCGACAGGATGTGCGTGATGCTCGGAGGGCGTGTGGCGGAGCAGGTGTTTTTTGGCAGGATCACCACAGGAGCTCAGGACGATCTGAGAAAAGTCACCCAGTCTGCATATGCTCAGGTAACCACTACCTCGCTCGGCTCCCAGTTCAGTTTGAAATGGAGTTTATTTTTTTCTGCAGCATGTTTATTTTTTTTTTTTCTCTCTATCTCACCCACAGATCATGCAGTTCGGGATGAGCGAGTCAGAGGGGCAAATGGCATTTGATTTGCCAAAGCAGGGCGAGCCGGTGTTAGAGAAGCCTTACAGCGAGGCCACTGCTGAGCTCATAGACCAGGAAGTGCGTTCCCTTATTAGCAAAGCCTTCGAGAGAACGCATCGTCTCATCACCGAGAAACGAGAGCTGGTGGAGAAGGTAAGAAGCCGTGGATCTCCTCGATCGAGATCAATCCGCCTGCCAATAAAGTATCTCGTTATCATTATGTCCTTCTGCCGTCTCTTATAGCTAACTGCTAGCTTTTGGTCCGGGGTTTTGTTTTGCATCGTCTAATTCTCAACAGTCCCCGAAAACATCCCGTTACCATAGCAACCATGACGATCCTCATCCGTATAATCAAATTCAGCTGTCGAAGGAACGCTGTGTGTTTTGAGATTATTGTAGCACGTGGTTTCATTGAGTCATTAAGTATAACCTACCTCTGTCCCAGGTGGGGAAGCGTCTCCTAAAGAACGAAGTCCTGGACAAAGCGGACATGTTGGAACTGTTGGGCCCGAGGCCGTGTGTAGAGAAATGCACCTACGAGGAGTTTGTGGAGGAAACCGGCAGCATGGACGAGGACACGAGTCTGCCCGAGGGACTAAAGGACTGGGACAAGAACAGTGACCCGTCTCAGGGTAAAGACTCCTCACAGCAGCACAGAGAGTTTATATATCTGTAGCAGGGACGGAACTCTGTGGAGCTGGAAACCACAAAAACGAGTGCCGGTGCAATCAGAGGATCACTTCATTTTAAGGTGTTTTAAGGTGTTTGCTTTAATGTCCTGTGATAGGGAGAAGTGTTTCCCTGACCAAGATGCAGACTTGAGAAGAAGGTCCTACCAGAAGGATCCTGTCAGAACCTTCATCTTTACCTTCAAATGTGGATGAAGATCTCAGAACAAGGAAGATTAGCGCAGAACTAGCATGAATTAAAAACAGCACAATCTGAGACCTAATCCATTTTTCTGTGAACTTTCTGTGAATCTTTTTTATATTGTTCCCTGTGACAAAGTTTGTCCATCCTGCCCCTAACGTAAGATCGGAAATAACAAGCATTCGTCTGGAATATAATTAGCGGACTAAATATAAATGCATTACTGTAGCTAGACCACTCAAGGAATAAAATCTACAGGAAGCATTTTTTTGGTTGCCACGGAAACCTTCTTACTGGGCAATAAGAAGCTATTAAGAAGCTAATAAGAAGTCATGAATAGGGTAAGATTAAGGGAAATAAATAAGATTTTTATTTTATTATTACGACAAAAAAGTCGTCGGATAATGTTTAGCCTGTGAGTTGTTTATTTTTAACTCTTCATCTTCCTCCTGAGCCTTCAGTAAACGTTCTGTTCTACACTTCACTCCTCAGCGGGAAAATGACTGAGTTGAAGCAGGACTGTTACATTTTGGTTGCGACCGGTTACATTTCTGGTGCTTTATATCTGTAAGTTTACAAAATCAGACCACGTGACCACCTGAATGGAGTCGGTGGAAGGGTTTAGAGATGCCACATTTGTTTGTGAAAAATTGACCTTCTGAATGATCGTTAGGATGGGTCGTCTAAAGAATCTGCAAAATGTTAATAATTAAAAACAAATTACAATTTTCAATTTTTTTACATTTTTTTCCTAATCTTATTTGTTTCATTCAATCCTGTCCTTCAGTCGCTACAAATGCTAAATGTTTCCCAGAAGGCAAAATAACAACAATTAACCGTTCTCTAAATGCATCGTGCTGCCTCCTTCACCAGAGAATGTTTGCCTCTCATGTGAAAAGATGGATCTCAGGACAGTCGCTGAGGAAAAGGGGTCTAATACGTACAGCAGCTGAAGGATTTTAATGAAGAACAGAAAACTCTTGGTTGATCTTCCAGGTATAAAGAAACAGGATTAAAAATGGAGCGTGTGTAAACATCTGAACTGGTTTATTTGTGCAGATTCGGTTGTTATTGTGTCTTGTGTTCTGTACAGTATGTAAACGTCTGTTATGTGAATCTGCTTATTCAGGGCAGGACGAAATAAATATAATAATGTTTATGATCCTTCTTAATTATTTTTGTAATGGTTAAGATTTTGCAGATTCCTGACCAAATAAATGCAACAACAAAAAAAAAATCCTACCTGTGTCCCAACCAGGCTGCATTCCCACCTCATGCCTGGCGTTCCCGGCTCTAAATTCACCAGGAATTTGAAGATGATTATATGAATGATGTCATTTAAAAAAAAATGCTCTCATTATTTCATCCCGAGTTAATTTACACCAGGAATTTCGAAACCACATTAGATCGATCGGGATGCAAACTTTGAGCTGATGTTTAAGTCGTATGTCGTAACAGCTTTTCTGGTTTTGTAAATAAATTGTACGTAAAAATAGATTTTTTTTCAATTTAAGAGGGATTTGAACTTTTGTACTCAACTGTATGCTTTTTAAATTGTGTATTTGTTTATTTTCCGATTCTGCTGAAACACCGGACGGTTTTCGGGAGCGGTTTGTGTGAACGTTGTTGTGTGTCCAACATACTGTAATGTTCATGTTTAAAAAAAAAAACAACAAAACTCTAATTTAATTATGACGTCATTGTACCGTCAGACTGCAGCTGTTCCTGATTTATCCTACGTACTGAACACTGATTTGATCTGATGTTAGTTTCTGAAGCCAGGACAAATGTCAGATGTGTTCTTTCTGTCCGTTTGTCTTTATTTCTTAGTTGACATTTAAAATGACATTTATACTTGAATTCATAAATTAAACAGATTTGAAATTTTAGTTTTGAAAATTGTCTTGTTGTTGAGCTTCGAGACAACTGGACACTTATACAGATGTAAAGTGTAAAACAGCTGTAAGGTCAGTGATGTAATATGAGGAACCCAATGCATTAAAACAATATGACAAAATGATAATTTTTTTCTTAATTCGAGCTTAAAGCTGACTACGGGCAAACTACTCATACATTCATGTTTGTCATCAGTAACGATGTCTAAACATCACACCTACATACATACATACATACATACATTGTCTTTTTGATAAGAGCAGATTTTAACGTATAAAACAAAACGTCGTTTCCACGACCTTTAAAGGTGCCGTAAGCGATTTTTAAGGAGCAAAATTCTTCTGTAAACTTTATTATTTTTGTGAAACGCCCTTTGCATTTCCTCAGCTGTAATTGAAATATCTGCTCAAAGGAAAAAGTCTCTGAGGACATATGCGTTAAATAGGTATGCAAAAATCACGAAGCGCACCTTTAATGCCTAAAGTAACAATCATTTCAAACCTTTATTTCAAACTGAGTTGATTAACCATTTATTTGATATTTAAGAGTTAATAAATGTTCATAGTACACAGTGTTTAAAAAGGTTTCTTGGCATATGAGACATGTGTGTATATGTGTGTGTGTGTGTGTATGTGTATGTGTGTGACCTATAGTCCTTAATATACAATCCATGCTGCTAGCTTACATTCTGCATTGCTTAAAGGTCATTATTATTTACACTCACTTCATCCTTTTATTTTCTCGCAACGCAACAAATTATACGTCATTCACTCTCTCACTCACTCATTTTCTACTGCTTTATCCGAACTTCTCGGGTCACGGGGAGCCTGTGCCTATCTCAGGCGTCATCGGGCATCAAGGCAGGATACACCCTGGACAGAGTGCCAACCCATCGCAGGGCACATACACACTCTCATTCACACACACTACGGACAATTTTCCAGAGATGCCAATCAACCTACCATGCATGTCTTTGGACCGGGGGAGGAAACCGGAGTACCCGGAGGAAACCCCCGAGACACGGGGAGAACATGCAAACTCCACACACACAAGGTGGAGGCGGGAATCGAACCCCCAACCCTGGAGGTGTGAGGCGAACGTGCTAACCACTAAGCCACCATGCCCCCCATACGTCATTTAAACACAAGATATTATTATATGTTATGAGCTCCAGATAAAACTTTTGTTTTTGATGAACCCAGTCCAGTTCAAGTCCCTCAGAAACCTCTGACAAATCCAGGGCTGTTTGTGTTGCTCTGTATTGCTGCTGTACTTTCTGCTGAATGAGTGCATGAAATCACATTGTAGTGTCTTTATCACCACGTTTGTGTGTGTGTGTGTGTGTGTGTGTGTGTGTGTGTGTGTGTGTGTGTGTGTGTGTGTGTGTGTAAACTTGTTGGGTTTCTCTTAAGGTTTTTTAGGCCGTTCCAGTTTGTGACAGGACTCAGTGCTGTCTGAGTCGCTGTGGTGCTTCCTGTCGTGTGACTGCTCGGGTTTACTGCAGCGGTTCCAAGAGGGAGAGCGCAGGTAGCTTCCTCTGCCTGGGTAGTGGTGATAACCTGACAACACACACACACACACACACACACACACACACACACACACACACAAAATAGTCAGATACCATCTTTTTATGCTTTCACACTCTAACATAAGCTCATGTCCTGGATTTTAGAAAACCTTTTTAGCCGAATTGTCCATCACAACCTACTTAATAAAGACTTCCTCTCAGCCTTTCCCTCAGTTCCATCTGATTCCCTCTGACTGCTTGAGGATTAAACACAATTTGCTCTTATTCAGTTTATTAGTGTGGCACTTTTAACAGCTGCCATTGTCTCAAAGGATCTTTACATAAATATAGAAACAGAATACAAATGTTAAAGTTTAAAATTAAGTTACTATTTTCACTTAACATCTATCCACAATGACCAAGCCTGAGGTGATGGTGGTGAGCAAAAACTCCCTGAGATGATATGAGGAAGAAACTTGAGAGGAACCAGACTGAGAAGTGAACCTCATCCTTATTTAGGTGACACTGGACAGGAAATAATGTCCTTTATACAACAGTTTGTAATGGAGTGGATTTAAGCAACAAAGAGCTCCTGAGTTTCCGAGTTCACCATAGACCCTAATAAACACTGTTTCCTTCCTTCCGAAGTCTTCAACCGATAAAGATCCGACGACAAAGCTGACCGACGCAACACTAGTTTGAATACTGCATGACAATATGGTGTCTTATTGTCTATCATCAGTTTGTGGTTTGTTTCTTGATTGATAGATATATGTGATAATAATAAAACAGATACATGAACCCATTATACACATATAGTAAATAAATAAAATATTAGAAAGATAAGATATTCTAAACAAATATAAAGACAGAGAGAACAGGCCATGTACTAATGATTCTTTGGCTGAATCAGGACCAAGTGGATCTCAGGGAAACAGGATATTTTTACTTTCATCACGTGGTCAGATATGAAACGTGAAGCAATATAAAAACCGGATTGCGTTCACACCACAACTCCACTCCACTATAAAGTGTTGTAGAAAGGACTTTATTTACATCGACATCATTTCCTGTGAAGTGTCACCTAAATGAGGATGAGGTCCTCTTCTGAACCTGGTTCCTCTCAAAGTTTCTTCCTCATAACATCTCAGGGAGTTTTTTCTCATCATCGTCACCTCAGACTTGATCATTAGGGTTAAATGTAAGAGATAAAAACCAATTTATTTCTGAGCTTTAAAATGTGCATTCTATCTTTGTATCTTTATGTAAAGCTGATTTAAGACAAGATCTCTAGTTAAATGCTCTATAGAAATAAATTGAATCAAATATATTTGTGAAATTACTTATTTAAAATCCTTACAGTTTGACCCAAACCCCACAGGTTTAAATGTGAATACAGATACAGATAGCTGCACTGCGTAGTAGTACACTGTACATAAATTAATAGATAAAACAGAAGGAAATAAAATAAAAGTTCTTATACATGTAAAAACAAAACACTTATACATACAATTTGGATATTTTCACTATTAATATACACTTTCATAATTAGAACAATAATAATAAATATAATTATCTGTGAAACCAAACTCACGTCACGTGATCGTTTTGACAATTTACGGAAAGGGTGTAAAAACTTTTGCACTTATTTGTTAGCACATTAACTAATTAATTTTCTTCATCCAAATCACATCTATTGCTTTTGGCTGTATGGGGAATATATATATATAATATATACATAAGTACATAATACGATACATAATACGACCACAAGATGGCGCTCTACATTAATGAATTCTCAAAAAGTTAAAACCAAAATAATCCTGAACTCTCTGAAAGTTCTACTGAGCAAAAAAAAATTTTTTTTTTAATTGTTACACAATAATACATTAATTAATTAAGTTAATTAGTTCCTACACGATGTTCCTGCTACCTTGCTGCATTGCATTGTGGGATTTTCACAAGCACATTGGATATTATCTGTTGTTCTTTATACTGTAAGTAGGGTGCTTTTTTTTTAGAGAGGGGGTTAATTCAGACAATAGAACAGTTAGAAAAAGAGCCACTTTTTACATTCTAATTAAATGAAAATAGAAAATATTTTTATATCATGTAGGAGAACTCCGCGTAGGATTTTTGTCCATTGTGAGTTGGCTTACACAATGTGATTCCTTCTCTTCACTTCATTCTCATGCATTCCATACCAAGACACAGTCTGTAACACTAAGACACAATGGGCTAACTTTTTTTAATTAACGAGGAATAATAAATCATGTCTTACTGAGATTTATGAAGTCAGGTGTGAGGTCTAATAAATATTTCACACCGATGTAGAACTGCATCTTAGGAGCACTGAGCCATGTAGGGTTTTGTGTGCAGGTGCTTTAGATTGGTCATCGTGTGTAGACAGTTGATCAGGTAACACTTGGAATTCCAGTCAGCTCCTTCAAGTTCATTCAAGTACATCGCTCGGGCATTTGAGTGACGGCTCATGAATATGGACGCTGTAACGGTCTCATCTCATACTGAAACTCGTCTTTTTTTCTCATTGTCTCACTCTCTCACTGTCTCACTGCCTCAATCTCATATTGTTTTGCTCTTTCACTGTCTCACTCTCTCACTGTCTCACTGCCTCAATCTCTTATTGTCTTGCTCTTTCACTGTCTCACTGCCTCAATCTCTTATTGTCTCACTCTCTCACTTTCTCAATGCCTCAATCTCTTATTGTCTTGCTCTTTCACTGTCTCACTCTCTCAATGCCTCAATCTCTTATTGTCTTGCTCTTTCACTGTCTCACTCTCTCACTGCCTCAATCTCTTATTGTCTTGCTCTTTCACTGTCTCACTCTCTGAATGTCTCATTGTCTTGCTCTCTCACTCTCTAACTGTCTCACTGTCTTGCTCACTGACTGTCTCACTGTCTTGCTTTCTCAATGTCTCATTGTCTTGTTCTCTCACTCTCTCAATGTCTCATTGTCACTCTCTCACTCTCACTGTCTTGCTCTCTCACTTTCTCACTACCTCACTGTCTTGCTCTCTCAATGTCTCATTGTCACTCTCTCACTCTCACTGTCTTGCTCTCTCTCACTTTCTCGCTGTCTCACTGTCTTCTTCTCTCAATGTCTCATTGCCTTACTTTCTCACTGTCTCACTCTCTTACTGTCTCACTGTATTGCTTTCTCAATCTCTCACTGTCTTGCTCTCTCAATGTCTCATTGCATTACTATCTCACTGTCTCACTCTTACTGTCTCACTGTCTTGCTTTCCAATCTCTCACTGTCTTATTGTCTTACTTTCTCACTGTCTTGCTCTCTCACTGTCTCATTATCTTACTCTCTCAGTGTCTCATTCTCTAACCGTCTCACTGTCTTGCTCTAAATAGAAAAAAAAATTGATGTTGTAAAAACATTTATGTTTTTAATGATTTAAGGTTATTTCTGTGTGAAATCCCTTTTCTATTGAATAAGACATAACATTCGCAGCTTGGCAAGTTGTTACTATAGAAACAATACAGTTGCCGTTTAAAAAAAAAAAGAAAGAATGAAACTTTCTGAACCGATCAGTCGTTAGCAATGAGGTTTCTTATTTATAGCTTGAAAAATATCAATAGCTGTCTTGAGCTGTTTGCTTCCAACATTCGCGAAACTAAATTTAGGTCCCAAGATGAACAGGAGTGAACGTTGGCCGTCAGCTGACGAGGGAAAAGAACGGGGTTTAAGGAGAGCAACAGTGAAAATTCATCAGGTGGATGAAACTCAGACACAGAGAGCTGAAAAACAACTTAGAGGAAGTCCACATTTATAATCACACATTTAAAAAATGTCGTGGTCTTAGACTATTTTTGATGCTTATGGTCCTGAGCTCTGGGTCAATGCTGCTCAACAAACAGGCTTTTAACTTGGAGGTGTTTTGTGATGCTTGGTCTTGGTCTTTGCAGAGATTTTCCAAACTGTTTGTAATAAAAACCTGAAAGGATTTGATGCTTTTCAATCTTGATCTCTTGACCTCAGCCTCTCTTGAGACTCGACCATATCTGGATCTTGGCTAATCCTAGTCTTAGATTTGACCTTGGTGATTTTCACTACAGCTGTATTTCTAAAGTTCGGATCACTCTACATTCCAACCAACACAATCTTGCTGTAGTTCTTAACAAACATCTAACAGACTAAACTCTGTTTCTTCTTTAGGCATCCAATCTTTTGTATCCACAGACACCACTCAGGTGCTTCTTTGGATAATTTCATCTGTGGACACTGTGCCATCTGACCCTTGTATGTAACTGGACTAGAACTCAGCTGCATGACTAGTTTTCCTCCTCCTCAAGTTCTCCTATTTCTCTCTATTGCTGCTTTACCTCCATGAACATCCTGTTCCTGACCACATGAGTGAAAACTCACAAGCCAAAATATGACCTGAGGGCATCTTCTCTAGTGTGGCAAGAACTCGATCCACCATCCCTCAGGGTGGAAACGTCAAGACTGTCCTGGGACCCAAGTGATAGAATGAAACATCTGAGTCTTCAAATGAAGACTGAATTCTTCCATCTTCACCAATTAGCACCTTAATTGATTAAAACATATCTTTTGACTTCCTTATATCTTGTTTTCATTTCTTCCAGATTTTTTTCCTTTTTTTTAATCCCCAAGACTTTCAGCACTCGAAGCCGCTCTATAAAAAGCTGTCTGGATGCAAGAGGAGTTTTTTTCATCTTTCTGGCATTCACGTCTTGCGCGTCTCACAGGACCAGCCTCATGACTGTGATCCGGTTTCTGCTCTTTAGAAACACTGTACGCTGTTAAACTGCACTTTTATTTGATTCGAATGCCATTTAATCTACAAAGAGAGAACAGTGAGTCAGGCTTCCAACTGCTCCCAAACACACGTCATATGTTGTCTGTGTATTTTCTCTGCTTTGTCCCATATGACGGCCATTAGAAAGCCTGCACGCTTCAGCTGATGCGTAGGAAGATAAAATGCTGCCGTAGGGATGGACAGACGAGCTCCCAAGTCCACATCCGTTTTTACATGACGACTGAAACGCTGCTGGAATCGAAATACAACATTCCCTTCTTGTGGGTTTTTTTTTTTTTTTACTTTTTATCGTCAGATAAAAACGGGTATATACCGTATCCATCTTGATCGAGATTATCTGTACTTCAACTGTACTACGTTAATTCCAGATTAAGCAAAGACTCGAATAAAATGAGGTATCCCGTTTACCTCTCTAGAAGCAATGATTTCTGTCTAATTTAAAAAAAATATATAACATTAGCTAGCTAGGTTCAAGTAAGTTCTTTGCGGAGCTGGGAATCGAACCCCCAAACCTGGAGGTGTGAGGCGAACGTGCTAACCGCTAAGCCACCGTGCCCCCCCTTCACTTTATCAGTTAAAACAGGATTTTAACTCAGACTGTATCAGAATAAAATTTATAGCTATTTATCTTTATGCTCATTTTTGTAGTACATTTGTCTTGATGCCCACTGGAGCAGAAAGGGTTAAGGGCCTTACTCAAGGGCCCAAAAGTAGCAGCTTAGCAGTGCTGAGGCTTGAACCCTGATCATCTGATCAACAACCCAGAGCCTTAAATGCTTGTGGCACCATGCACATACTACTTCTTTAAGTGTTCAAAATCAAGTGTCACTGACTGCAATGATCCTCCAGAGAGGACTGTACGATACACATAACTGTTACTATAGAAACAATAAATTACACCAAGCTTCATTATTACCAACCAGTGATTTGCATCTGTAATGTTCACTATAATGTGTCCAAATTATAAACAGGATGAATCCTCGGACATGAAGATTAAAAACCCAGCGATAGCACGAAACAATGACGGTCACGTTTGGATGATTGAAAGACGAGGGGAAGGTGATTCAACTTGAATCAGTCTGGAGTGTTGGAGTGGTTTTGGATGTGTGTCTGTGTCCTAGACAAGGTCACACTCATGCCTCCACCCATGGCTTCCGTGAGGCACTCAACAGGAAGAGCTTGATGTTGGCTCTCTTATGGATGTCCAATTAAACCCATTAGCCATGTGTAAAAACTTCCATTTACCACATGAGAGGCTAGACAGTGGAAGCCATACTGTAACTGCTCCAATAAAACCATCTGAAGTGTGTGGTGTGTAGGCGGTGTTTGGCTTCATTTCCCTGATTCTTCCTCCTCCTCCTCCTCCTCCTCCTCCTCCTCCTCTACACTTTCACCTGTGCAGTGAGGAGCTGCCACATTTCTCCAGGCTCATTTCAGATGCATCTGTTTTCTCATGAAGTGAGGAAACATGCTACAGTAGCATAGACGCCATTGTTTAGTCTGGAGACTTGGACTTTCTGACTATTTTGTACGGCTTTAACGATTTATTTGACCTTTCAAATTATTTCCAGAATTAGATGGAAAACATTATAAATTTAAAGTGGTCTGTGGGCCACATTGTACACTGTAAACACACTCTGTATCAGTCATATTCACCTTTTTCTGTCTAACAATACCCAACACCTCATTATTGCATGATATTGCCAATGTTACATCTGCTGCGGCGCTCAGCTGTTTCCGAACGCTGACAGAATGGTGCACGGCTATGTGTAATAGCTATCGAGTGCGCTGTATAATTAGGTGGTGGATAAAAACCCCTCTTTAGCGAGCCTCTCTACTGTAAAGAGTCTGTCTGACTGCTTTTCCTCTCCTATGCTCTCTTTATAAGCCTCTCCACATGTCACAGTTGTACCCCGTGCTTGGGAATGGAGCTGTTTATACTACTGCTGCATGCTGCGTGCTGGAAAACCTTCAGCGTTAGCAGAACTAGCAGCCTGACAGAGTGTGTAATTTGTGTTGCTGGTTGCATACAGCAGCTTTGCTGTCACTGATGGATATAATAAAATACACCACACATCGTGGAGACACAGTTTAATAAAAAACAAGTGTAACATTCAGTGTACTCATAAATTTTGATCAATATGTCAGATTGGTAAGCTGGTCTTAGCTAAATGATTAGCGTTATTTTTATTCATTCAATGCACAGCAAGAGATTCTGTGCTCTATAAATGATTTATTCTGCCTTGCTGGAGTTCATCATCTGACTTTTATGTAAATATCGTTCATATTTTAACTTAAATACTCAAGATTAGAGTATTCGATAAGAATAGAAATTTTAGGTGTATGTATACAGTAGCAGTTATTAAGCGCTGCTTTCTGTGTTTAGGAGCAAAAATAAAAACTAATGAAAAAAAAATGTATAAATCTATTGCAAGAGCATTTACACATGTGGATCAGAAATGTACACGATCCTTGAGAAACTAAATGTCATTGAGTTACTGCAACTTTAAATAATATTTTAGATATAATACCTTTCTTTCTAGTATCTAACAAATACGTTCATGAACTCCTTTTTTATAGGATGCCATTTCTTGTCGTTCACCTTGTCTTATTTATCTTCATTTCTGGTTTTCTTTTAAGTTGTTACTATTAAACAATTGCATAATTGAAATAAATAAAATTTTATTTAAATTTATTTGTACATCACTTTGACAGTAAACAGAATTTATAAGATGTTATGCAGTAACTCATCAGAGTTACCACTGTTGGGCCCTTAACAAGGCCCTTAATGATATGGTGCTATGCTATGGCTGACCTTTTCTCTATGATTTTTTGTCCCGTGACAGTAAAATAAAAGCATAACATGGTGCTGGGTAATTAAAGGGTTGCAGAACCATACAGTATCAGAAGAGCAGGGAGCTGTAGCATGAAAAGTGCTGCTACGGTGACGGATACACATTCCTCATGTGCATATTCACACATACACACACACACACACACACACACACTACAGGACAGATGGCTGTTTTCTGTACTGTTTGTTAACTACAAAGCTGTCACATTCTCTCAAACACAGTTGGGGGTTCTACTGAAATCAGACTTCTCCAGATTGGATTGCTTCCATTCTTTCTAATCACTATTTAAAACCTACTGTAAGAACTATAAACCAAACATGATGACTTCATTCTGCAGCTTGAAGAAACAACGTAGCCGCAAAAGACACGGCTTTTATATAAAGAAACAGCAGCTACGATAACTGATAACTGAAAAAGGTTTTTATGCATTAATTATGCCATTACGCTATTTTTTCAACCGATCAATAAACAAATACTGAAACTCATTCATCACTCATTCATCACTTTTTTTTAGTAAAGTTCTGTGCAAATTTTGCATAAGTAAATAAGTAAATAAATAAAATTTTTTGCTGGATTCAGTGTGTAGGTCGAGTAAGTGCGTGCCTGACACAGCTCATTTGCATATTGGCCCGCCCACAAAACCCCATAAAAGGTCATGTGTACAGAGAGCTGGGGCACGGAATGAATGATCATAGGTAAAAGATATTTTGTCATACTTCTATGCCACCAATATTTTGAATCCTATGTAATATAATCATAATAATAAATACATGCTAAACCTAAAATAAACAGTATGTTCCAGATATAAAAGAGCAGTGATCCATACAAGTGATTTAAAATTTATTAGTAGAGTTTTAGATTTAGGAGCTTGATTAGAATAGAAAAAGTTTCCTGAATATATAAAATTATTGGCACCTTTCACCTTCAAAATAATTGGAACAAAATAATTATATATTTATGCATTAAATAAATACATTTTCCTATAATTACATTTTATTATACCTGATCTGTTTTTTTAAGGTTTTGTAGAATACTTCTGATTAATTAATTCTGGTATATTATAATTTTATTACAGTTGAATATTTTATTAGCATATATTTATAATAAACTGATGAAGCCATCAACAGTGAGAGAGCCTTACAGAGCGTACGATGGACTCACCTGCAGGTGACTCTGGGTTTTCCTCATCAGAATCGACGAATACCTCAGTCAGCTCCTGGTCGGACATGTCCGTGAGTTCTGTCAGGTCAAGCAAGTCGAAGTGAACCTCGAGAGATGAAACGCTGCTAAGGGGCTCTGCAAAATAACATTGTCAGGATTTAAAGATAGTCACTGACTCATTTTGATAGCTTTCTTTATTAAAGACAAGTCATAATTTTTGGCTTTTGTGGGACATCTGAGAAAGAAATTCCTGTTGTCACTTATGTTACAGCAGCTGTAAGCACTGCTCCCTCACTAAGACACTTAATTGCTGTTGTGTTACAAAGAAACACAAAACACAAAGTATTATTACAAGATCGAAAGCTCTAACGCTGGACTCGTCTTTTTTTCTCTTTCACTGTCTCACTCTCTCACTGTCTCATTGTTTTTCTCTCTTACTCTCACTGTCTCACTGTCTTGATCAATTACTGTCTCACTGTCTTGCTTTCTCAATGTCTCATTGTCTTGCTCTCTCACTCTCTCACTGTCTTGCTCTCTCAATGTCTCATTGTCTTGCTCTCTCACTCTCTCACTGTCTCACTCTCTTACTGTCTCACTGTCTGGCTTTCTCACTCTCTCACTGTCTTGCTCTCGCAATGTCTCATTGTCTTGCTCTCTCACTCTCACTGTCTCTCTGTCTCATTCTCTCTGTCTTCCTCTCTCACTGTCTCATTGTCATACTCTCACACTGTCTCACTCTCTTACTGTCTCACTGTCTCGCTCTAAATAGAAAAAAAATGTATTTTGAAAAATTGAAAGTATTTTTACAAGATCGAAAGCCCTGACACTGGAAACTCCTTCAAAAAAATGTTACTATGTAAATTAGGTAATTTTTGTTATATATGCATATTTTTACTGTTTATTATTTACATTATTCATACATCATATATCATTCATACAAAACAGTTCGACCAACCAGAATCAAGAATTAGAAAATCTTTCATGCTTCATTCTTTCCATTTTGACAAAGAAACCTGCTGGAATTTTTGGATTTTGTTGATTTAAAAAAAATGTTCTTTTTTATATGACAGGTTCCTGCATAACGACCGTTTTTAAGCCGCTAATGTTCTCCGTTGGTCTTAAACCCTAATGTTTTTCATTTTGTGTGGAAAAAGAAAGAAGACAAGAAGACAGGTATGGAACCAGACAAAATCTCAAGGCTTTGAAGACTCGTAATGAGTCTTCATTCCCTGGGGGGTGAACCAGACATAGAAGATGAGCCATTGCAGCAATTTTTTTTTTTTCGTTCTGCTTCTGGAAGCCCTCTTTCTTCACTCAGTCATAGAAGCATGCATGCATAAGGTATGTGCTCACGGCAAGGGTCGGGTTTAATGAAGGCCAGGCTGTTCGATTAGCAGAGCCTGGAGCGAAGCCTGCTGTCCTTTTGATGATATAGATGATGATGGAAAGTCAGAAGTCAGTTAGTGAGACTTATCATTTGGTCCAGTAGTTTAATCAGCTCCATATTTTTATGGATTTTTCATCTCCATCCTGGTAACGATCATGTAAATTTTTGGTGTGTTAAGAGCGTTTGAAGGATCATAAGGCGATACTGAATATGTGTTCAACCAGAGAAGATAGAAGCAAAACAATTGACTGATTCCTGCCTCCATCCTGTGTGTATGGAGTTCTTCCTGTTCTACATGTTCTTCCTGTGCATTTGGGGTTTCCTCCAGGTACGCTGCTTTCTTTTCCCAGTCTAAAGACAAGCCTTGTAGGATGAGTGGCATTTCTACATTTTGTGTGTGAGTGTGTATATTTTGCCCTGCATTGGGTCCCTTGTCTCCAGGCTCCACCAGACTCCAGACTCTGGATATAACCCTGTGTAATGGATGTGTGATAGTGCATGGATATGGATGGATTACGACCGACAATAAATGTGCTTTTCCACTATTTAGACTTTAGTGTTTTGTTTAGTGTCTGAACAATGAACATTGTCTCAAAGCAGCTTTACAGAAGTATAGAAATGTTTAATTTTGAAATTATTATTTATCCCTGACATTTATTCCTAATGGAAGGGAAAAACTCCCTGAGATTATATGAGAACGAAACCTTATGAGGAATCAGACTCAGAAGCAAACCTCATCCTCATTTGTCTGACACTAGACAGGAAATTATGTCAATGTAAATAATGTCCTTCAAGATCTACCAGACTAGTTAGTTCATGGTCTCACTAATGTTATAGCATCTCTAATCACTCACTAAACTTTATATTCTTTCAGGAAGTTAATACAACAACAACAAAATCGGCTATTCGTGTTACAAAGACTTTCTCATGAGAAAAAAAACGTCCCTGGACTGTTACAAAGCACTGACAGACTCCATCTGAAGACATCTTAAGAGAGAAAGTTTCACCATATCAATTATTTAATGATTTTTATTACTGCTCAGATGACGTGTATTTTATTTGTTTGCTTGTTTGTTTGTTAATTCTGAGCTTTTGTTATATGGCCCTACAATCCTGTGAAATTTATACTCACATATTCATATATTCATATAATTTCTATCGTTAGAGCTTCCATCATAGAAAACGCAACCTTCTGACCAATTCGTATCAAGAATTAAACACTGTACGTGTGGTTCATAATGTGTTTGCGTTTTTTATTGTTCTTAAAACCTAGATTTATTTTGATACCTTCACATTTGTACTAAGTGTGAGGAACAGAGACGTCTTAGGATGTGGATGTCAGTGAAGGGTTTGTAGATTGTGCTATACCTGCTGACTGAGAGAGAGAGAGAGAGAGAGAGAGAGAGAGAGAGAGAGAGAGAGAGAGAGAGAGAGAGAGAGAGAGAGAGAGAGAGAGCTTCTAACCCACTCCTGTCTTTTACTAAACCCCCTGAAGAAGAAGATGGTGAAAAAATGAAGACAAAGTGAGCCAAAAATCATAAATAAGAAAGTAATCAAGCCTGAGAATTAGATTGAGGAGGAATTAGATTTAAGCAATGCACTGTGTCCTCATTCTTCTCTTATCCTCCTTCTTTTAAACAGATTCTGCAGCATCAACTATGTTATTTCACAAAACACGCATCCCTCCTTCCCTCCCTCCTTCCCCGTCTCTCTCTAAATTTCCCTCTACAAACCCGCCCTGCTTCTGCTGGAATAATTAATCACTAACGCTTTTTCCCTTCCAGCATCTACATCATCTACTACAGAAGAGATGAAGAACGAAGGTTGTTCCTATCAGAACCAATTATTAAAATTACAGAAAGATTGAAATACAGAGCTCACACAGAACAATCAAATCCGAGCAAAAGCTGGGCGTGTGGTGATGTACTCGTCTTTGTCTTTTATAGACCGAATTGTGCCAAGATTCTCTTCTGGCAGCTTCTGCTGATGTTGGCGGTCTTGATAATGCACCTATTTCAGTGTTCTCAGTAGGATCTAATGATGATGAGGCTTAAAAAAACCCAGATGTGTTGATCTGATTATACACACAATCCCAGTAGATCTTTGTTCTAGATTATTATAGAGCTGGGGTAATAAGTTCACATTGCAAAATAGTTTTGTAGAATTTAAATGTTAGTAACAATATAAAATAAATAAGTAAGTAAGTAAGTAAGTAAGTAAGTAAGTAAGTAAGTAAATAAATAAATAAATAAATAAATAAATAAATAAATAGAAATAAGAAGCAGAATCACTTTTATAACCAGATATTGTGGGTTTACATGTTCAAGGAATTTGTCTTGGTGTACTGGTGCATAGTAATAAAGCAAAGAATCATACAGTAAATATGAAGAAACTACAAGCTATAAAAACTATGAGTATAAACATGAAAATTACGAAAATAAACATTAACTGTATAAAAGTGAAAGATGTGCTAAAGTGGAACATTGCATTTAGTTTTATTTTGTCCTGCCCTAAATAAGCAGCTTCACATAAGAGATATTTACATACTGTACAGTCCACAAGACACTATAATAACTGAATCTACACAAACAAATAAGTTCAGACGTTTACACACGCTCCATTTTTAATCCTTGGTCTTGATACCCGGAAGATCAGCCACTGTTTTGC
Organism: Tachysurus fulvidraco; assembly: GCF_022655615.1. NCBI lineage: Eukaryota > Metazoa > Chordata > Actinopteri > Siluriformes > Bagridae > Tachysurus > Tachysurus fulvidraco. The sequence goes on along the minus strand of NC_062530.1, from coordinate 2,856,482 downwards.
AAGAGTTGAACACAAGTCCCTGATTTGTCCTGAGCACATAATCTGCACACTGTTCTTAAAAAAAAAACAACCTTCAGCTCCTGTATATTCGTTGCTTTACCAACATTACCAACAAGGTTAAAGTGTATGTAACGGTTTGAACCGGTTCATTTGTGTAAGTTCACTTATTGTGGACTGTAAACAATATGTAAACATCAGTTATGTGAAATAGCTTTTTTAGGACTAAATAAAGCTAAATGGAATTTTATGATCCCTTTAATTATTTTATAACTATTACATAACATTTTGCAGTTTCTTCATAATGTATGTAAACTTCTGACCCCTCGACTGTATATATGAGACGAACACAGAAGAGCTAATATCATTACAATTTCCAGTCGAACTACACCTCAAAAACCAGGGCCCTAAAGATTGTTAGTGAACAAATGAGACACGTTCTACTTCAGTTTCTCAGACATTGGATGGGAAATAAGGTCACTGTGGTGCACAAGAAAGGAAACAAGTAAGAAGGAAGAAACAGCTTTGGTCTCATTTCCTACATATGAGATTAAAGGGAAGAGATAAGACAAGCTTCAAATAAAATAAAGGTGTTTTCAGAGAGATAACCAAATCGAGGTGGATGTGTTTTGAGGTCTGTTTGGAGCTCTGGATGTGTCATTACAGAGTAGGAGTGTGTCATGGAGATCAGACAGATGATAATAAACAATAATGAGACTGGAGCAGAGCTGAGAGGTCATCATCGGGGCAAGCACTGAACCACAAAAGGCACGGGATCGGCTTTGATACTACAGACGTGACCCTGGAATCAATGAGATGTTGAAAACCTGCCTCGTTCTGGCAGAAAATGTGAAACCTAGTAATGAGCTAAGTAGATTTAGTATTGATTCGGACAATACATATTTAATATATTGTATATTTTCACACAGTAAACATCCTAGCCACTTTATTGTCCAGTGTCATGATGAACACGGTTTGTTTGACTTTCCTGTCAGTTGTCTCGATTTTTATTTCACTGAGCCCTCAAAGTGCCACAAAACTTAAATCTGATCTATTTTATTTTTTTTATTTTTATCCGCATTACTTTTAACTGCATTTATTCTAAAGATTTAACACTGGTTGCATAAACCAGTTCCTCAGCTTTAAATATGGACTATTCAAGTAAATTCTATTAAGTGACATCAAATTTATCAAATGCTTATATTATAGAATGTTTTAAAAATGATTTATTTTATTTCTTTATTTTTTTTATACTCACAATAAAGCTCCAATAAAGCTCTTTTTTTTTTAACAGTATCTAGTTGTGGTGTATTAATGATAGATCGTCTTTTTTTTTTTATAATGGTAGCTACACTAGCCGGTGAGTCTCGGTGATCTAACAGATTATTATATTATACACACATACAGATGAGTATATTTTATCCAACATTTCTGTTGAATTCTCAGTTTCTGTATATTTCCATCTATAGATACAAAATAAAAGTTGTTTTACACTTTGGTTAAGTTCTGAATTTTAAGACAGTAAGCTAACTGTTACAACTATTAGCTAAATGTTTGAGCTTGTGTCTGAACTCAAATCTTATAGACATGAATTATTTCTTATGGTTCCTTTGTTATATCTGTGACACTATACTGTATCTCAGGCAGGGAGCTAGATTGGACAAGTAAGCATTAGTGATGTCACTAGCTAGTTGGCTTATAATTTAGCATCACAATTTAGTTAACTCTGGAGCACCACTATCAATTATTACTGTATTTATAATTCCAGTGAGCAAATAAATAAATCAGATATTTATCACTTGTGTATTTATCAATACCGTATGCAATAGTGTGGTATATTTCTTAAATAATGGAAGAGATTATATGTGGTTTAAACCCCTTTCTCTCTTGTCTCCAGTCTGATCTCGGGTGCAAGGCAGGTGCTGGTACCGACCCACTTGGAATGAACAAGAAGATAAAGCCTGCCTTGTTAGTGTTGTGGCTTTGCTGTATGTATCGGAGCACCAGAGCATGTAGTCACACAATGGTTCCTTTTATCCCTGGGCTTTGGATGACCCAGACACAGTGGATAGTGTGTACAAATTTGGCTTAAATGTATAAAGCCTTGAGGCACAGTTCCTCTCTTACTCTCTTTTACTCTAACTCCAACTTTATAATAAAGGATAGAATAGGAAGATAAAGCCGAGCGCAGGAATTACATACACATTATCCCTGCTGAATGCAATAGATCTGTATACACTGACCTGACTATCACACCCTTACGTACTTGTTAAACATTCCCTAGGAAGGCTGTGCAGTAGATGTTGGTGCAACTCTTTAGGGACTTCATTCCCTAAAAAACAAAGACATTCTATAACCTGTGTGTGATGGTCAGGTGTCCACAAACATTTGGCCATATAGTGTAAATCATTTTACATTTTTTAATTACTGTTAATGTATTCAAGCTACTTGAGTCCACACTGAAGATACTTTTTCCAAACTGAAGATAAATCAAATAAAAATAAATTTATTTTATTTTATTGTGCAGCTAATTTATTGCACAAAATGTAAACATATTCCATAAAAAGACATTTTCTTTTCTCTTCGTAAACTGTTATTACTAAGAAATGGTTAGCATTACTTAAATCAACAATCAAAAACAAAAAAGAGACTCTGGCCTCATGTCATTTTGAAAACTTTCTACAGTAGCTAGCTAGTTCTGATGCGCTACTCTGAAAAACTTGAATAACTGAGAATAACTGTGAATAACTAAGCTAGTTACAAGAAAATATAAATAGTTTAAAATTCCACCAAAAAATTTAGCAAACTACATTCTAATATTTTAATACCTACACTCTCCAGAAGAAAGTGTCTCCAAAGGCTAGACACTCTACTAATATTTAAAGCTCAAGTCACTCAACCCCATCAAACTGTATTTATCTGAAGTAACCTAGCAACATGTGGCTACTGACATTAGCATGCTAGATACCCGACAAAGTGATGGTTAAAATAACGCTTCTTTGGGGTAACAGTAAACTGTGAATCCCTAAACTAACATCACCGAATTTAGGAATTGACCCAAAAAAAAGGCGATCCAATCTTCCCACTTTTAACCCCAGAACTTACGCCGTCTATCAGTGACATGCAGCAGGCTTGGGGTGTGTCCGGGAATGACTCTGTCCTCCTCAATTCTGGGATGCTGGGAATGTTCTTTTGATAGTTCTCCTGACATCGAGGGCTTCAGCAGATTCTGTCCTTTTTTAGTGTCATCTGAAAGAGAAGTGATAAAAAAAGGTTTTCCTAAGTAGTGCGGTTTTTGTGCTGATGAACCGATTTTGTGTCTGTGTTTAATATTTTCATTTCTGGTTTCCTATGCTACAAATATTTTGCCTGCTTTTCAGTGCATTAGCAAAGACATGCACAGAGCCTGTTCCTTAAGTGGCATTTAACTGACATTTAATCAAATTGTTGGAAAAGTGACATGCATTGACTCCACCCACTATTTATACTGTATCATGTAAAATAGACACGCTCATATTGTAGAGTTTTACCTTCTTAGCACTGCAGCTGTATTCATAATGACTTTCCTGTGCTCATTCCAGGACTCAGGACCTCAATATCCTTTCGTTTTCTTACTACCTGTATACTGTAATGATTTGTAATCCCACTATCTGGTCTCAGAGGTTTCTCCACCCAGGTGTCTGATTGTTCTCAAAGTTTTTTCCTTTGGTATCTCAGGAGGTTTTACTCACCATGATCACCTCTGGCTAAATTTACAAATGAAAGCAAATTACACCCGGAAGCCTCGATCCTTCGTAGACGTTGTTAGTAAAGTCAACCTAAACTTATGCTGTAAGTTCATATATGGAAATGTCTAATATATCAGGGCCATTAGGTATCTGTTTTGGAATAGCAGGTTCCACTAGTAGTTAATGCTTAAGTGGTTAAAGCTCTGTTTTTTTTTTTTATTTGAGTATCGGGGTTCATAATCTATAATGCATATTTGTGAAAACATGCAAATCTGCTCTTTTTGAACCAATCAATAGTGATAAGCTTGAGACGCTCATCAGCATACATTCTGGATGTACTTCAGTTTGGTTCCATATTCATTAGCAAAAAAATCTCAACGCATTGTTTACAGACATTTGGACTAAACTGTAGCTTAGGAAAAAAGCAAATAAATCTCAAGTCCACCACATGCTTGCCTACTACCTGTCAGGTCAGCAATAAGAGAGAGAACGCATGCTGGGCTGTGTGTATTGTGCTTCACTGTAGGCTCCAGTAAACAAGCCAAGGCAATTCTTTTTTTTAAACAGAAGCAAACAGTGGTGAGAGCTCCAGCGCTCACGCATGACTGAACCTGAATCAGACCTCCCAGTGACCGCAGTCAGATGTGTCACTGCATCCAAAACAACACTGCACACAAGATTAACATCCCTGCTACGTAAATCAAGCTGCTTCCATGATCGCTCATGTACAAGCTGATTTTATAGCTATGTTTTCGGGTCAGTAAAATTAGTCTAAAAGCCTGTTTGGTCAGTAGATCCTTCATACTGTAAATGTCTTTAAAGAACAGATTCAAACAATAGTCAAATATCAGGCTGATGGTATTGATTAAAGAGGAGATGTTTTAGAAAGTAACCAACACCATTGTGAATGATTTATTCCTTTTATATCACAGCAATTACTCAAAGATTAAGAATATTGTTTTGTAAATAAACAATTATTTTTTTTTATTTAAGTTTTTTCAACTTAATTCCTTCTATCTGTTATGTTATAGCGAATACAACCAGTCTTTCCTTTAAAAGCTTTTCTTTTTTCTCTCTGGATATAAATACGGCAAAGAAAACTGGGAAAATCCCCCATAACAGAAGAAATACTGTTAAATACTGGAAGTAAATACAAACATTTCTAAAGTGTCAATCAGACACACAGGTTTAGAGTTGGTCATAAATAAAAAGTGAAATATTGCAAAATAAAACAAAATAAAAAAAAAGATTAATTCATGTGTTTAAAAAAATACACAAGGATTGATGTGAGGGTTTAAATGAGATTTAAATCCTACATTTATTTTTAGCTGAGAGGAAAGTAGTTAGCTGAGTTATCAAAAAAAAATTACCCGCATGAGATTTGACCTGGAAACCCATTTGGAAAAGAAAATGGCAACTAAAATGACTGCAAAGAAATGATTTTGACTCTGAAAAGATTTTATGTAGAATAGAATGATTAACTATTTTCATAAAACTTCATTTATATATGGCTTTCTTTTGGTACAATCAGTTCTTGTTTTTTTAAGTGATAAATTAAAATTGTGAAAATTAAGATGCCACAAATATATACATACAACAGTTTGGTTAAATTCTAATCTAATATGTCGTTTTATTACAGTGAGCAGTAAAGATGGTGAAAACGCCAGCTATAAGTGTACAAGTGTGCGTATCTCTGTTTCTGTATATCTGAGACAGTAATCTGTAAGAAGTCATGACAATAAGTTTTAGAAAAGATCTAGTAAGGAGAGATGTTCCTTACCTGGGCTACCTGCCCCTCCTTGTGCCTCCATCCAGTACACCAAGTGTGTGAAGCTGCTGTCTACAGCAGCCGCATGTGGATGTGTGTGAACCCCAAAGCAAACGAGAGAAGGTGAAAATAAGCATCGACTGCTACTGGATTGTTACAGAGAAACACTCGCCTCTGTTTTCTCCACCTCCTGCACGCCTACTGGTCCTCCTTTCTTTCTGCACTCCCACCCATTCAGCACAGAGAGAGAGAGAGAGAGAGAGAGAGAGAGAGAGAGAGAGAGAGAGAGAGAGAGAGAGAGAGAGAGAGAGAGAGAGAGAGGTATAAATCATTGAGAGAGATGCATAAATCAATGTTACTGGAAAATGAAGAATACAGATAGTTTTAGAGAGATTAAGAGAAAGACAAACAGTAAGGCACTGCAATTGAAAACCACCCAGCGCATCACAGGAGCTTAACCGCCAGCCAGTGAGGACGTCCAAAGGAAATGCTGTCTGCGTTGAGCCACAGCATTCTTAGACTCATCTCACCCTGCCCAAAGATTGTTTGTCCCACTTGCCTCAGGTGCTTCAGGAGCCTCCGGACAAGAACCAGTAGACTGAGGAACAGCTTATTAACTAAGGCTGTAAACCAGTAAGGTGACACCTGCCCTCCTGCCCACTCCCCAGGATTTGTATGACACAAGAGCCAGAATCTGGGCAGTAAAATCACTACTGATTTTACCCTTCACACGCTGGACACAACCTCCTTCAGCTTCTCCCTTCTGACAGGCGCTATAGAACTTTGCTTGCCAAAACTGCCAGACACAGGAATAGTTTCTTTCCCCAGGCAATCACCTTGATTAACAACTCACCATAATTATATTCCCGCTTCATATCTACAAGGACTGCATTAGCAGAACTGTCAGTTATCACATCGTCCATATATGTTACACACTCCACTGCTGCTGTATATTGCACAAAACATTACACAATATTGTTATTTGCTCTACCATGCACTTTTCACACTTATGTACATAACTGACCAGCCATATATTCTGTATTGATATTTAATACTCATACTGTCTATATTGTATCACATCGTCTGCATTTCCTTGTATAGTTTGTATTATATAGGTATAGTATAGTGTTATTTATGTCTGTACTTTTGAGTCACATACAGCTGGAACCAAATTCCTTGTGTGTCTCAACCCACTTGGCCAATAAACATGATTCTGCTTCAGATTCTGATTACTGAACTCTGCATCCCAGTGACCACCCACCTCTGTATATTATGTCAATAGCACCTGTATATTTGTCCATATAATATATAGCTCAGTGTATATTTCATGTCTATAGCACCCAACCTGGATATCTGTATATCTATATATCTATATATCTATATAGCATATTCATCTGTATAATCTGTTCATACTGTAAATACTGTACTCATACTGTAAACACTGTAAATACTGTACTCATACTGTAAACACTGTAAATACTGTGCTCATACTGTAAATACTGTAAATACTATACTCATACGGTAAATACTGTACTCATACTGTAAATACTGTACTCATACTGTAATTACTGTAAATACACTCATACTGTGAATACTGCACTAATACTGTACTCATACTTTAAATATTGTAAATACTGTATTAATACTGTAAATACTGCACTAGTACTATAATTACTGTAAATACTGTACTCATACTGTAATTAATGTAAATACACTCATACTGTAAATACTGCACTAATACTGTACTAATACTGTAATTACTGTAAATACTATACTCATACTGTAAATACTGTACAGCTTGCACTGGCTACTATTTGCACTTCTGGTTAGACGCCAAACTGCATTTCGTTGCTTTGTACTCGTACATGTGTAATGACAAAATTTAATCTAATCTAATCTAATCTAACCTAATTTAGTCTAAAATGATCACACGGATTCCAGTCAAAAGATTTATTTAATGTTCACTTCAAACATCAGAATGATGGAAAATCTCAGTGTTTAATCCTGACTTTAATCATGGCATGCTTATTGCTATCAGAAAGTCTAGTTTAATTATTTCTCAAATTGCTGACTTCTCACACAAAGAAGAGTCTAGAGTTTAAACAGCCTGGTGTGAAACACAAAAAACATCCAGTGAAAAGAGAAATGACCAGACAATAGGCGACAGTAAGTTACAGTAAATATCCATCTATATAGAGATGGGAAACGCTTCTAGGAACACATGGCATGTCAAACTTTAAGCTGGAAAATAAAATAATGAAATGATAAATAAGCAAACATGTATTTCTTCATTTTAATTTAATTCATTTGTATTTATATAGCGTTTTTGACAAAGAAAAATAAAAAAATAAGTGAAAAGGACTTCCTTCAAAATATCCCAGAGCAACAGCGCCATCTGCTGGAATTTCTCTCGCTTTACAAGAAACGGATTGATTTCTCGCGAGATTTGTGGAGTTTCTGTTGCCATGACACTCTTTTGTATTTATGTATTTCTACACAGAGGTACTCGGCAACTCAATTTCTTTATATGCCGTGACGCGATTATTTAATTAAAACAACATCATGGTAAGTATAAATGTACTCTGAACAAATAAAATATATCGACTAAACATCTAAAGCGTTAAAAGCATTTGATAGCTAACCCGCTAGCTTAGTTACAAACCGATAGCTGTAGCATTTGTTGCTAAATCTATATTTAAGCTTTAATTATAGAATTAAGTTTAAACCTATAATATTTTCTTTACATATATGTATTTCAGCCTCCGAAAAAGAAAAGCACCAAATCTGTGAAGGGAAAGACTAGTACTGTTGTCGATGGGCTTTCTACAGAGGACATGTCGAAGGAGCAGGTAAAGTTTATTAAATCTACACATTTTCTTAAAACATTGTTTTTAAGTCTATAGATGAATACATTAACACCGGTTCACTGGGTTACAGACTTAAGATACCATCAACATAAAACATACACATAACAAACAAGGGAAAAAATTTGCTGGTTTACAGAAAACAGAAATATACTTTATTCTTTAAAGGACATTCTAATTTTTATACATTCATAGTTACATTTAATGTTGTGAAGCATTAATGAAAAATGTTAGCACCTGTTTTGACTTGCAATATAGCAGCTTTAAAAAAATATTTTAGTTTTGAATTTTTATTATTAATATTTTTTATTTGATTTTTTTTTACAATTGATTTGCTTTGGGGGCACGGTGGCTTAGTGGTTAAGCACGTTCGCCTCACACCTCCAGGGTTGGGGGTTCAATTCCCGTCTCCGCCTTGTGTGTGTGGAGTTTGCATGTTCTCCCCGTGCCTCGGGGGTTTCCTCCGGGTACTTCGGTTTCCTCCCCCTGTCCAAAGACATGCACGGTAGGTTGATTGGTGTCTCTGGAAAAGTTGTCCGTAGTGTGTGAATGAATGAGAGTGTGTGTGTGCCCTGCGATGGGTTGGCACTCTGTCCAGGGTGTATCCTGCCTTGATGCCCGATGACGCCTGAGATAGGCACAGGCTCCCCGTGACCCGAGAAGTTCGGATAAGCGGTAGAAAATGAATGAATGATTTGCTTTGTAACAATCCTTTGTGTGCTGTAATTCACCACTAATTTGGATTTTTTCTCAGCTGGAAGAGCACATTATCCGGCTGCGTGAGGAGCTGGACCGGGAGCGAGAAGAGCGCAATTACTTCCAGCTCGAAAGAGATAAGATACACACTTTTTGGGAGATCACCAAAAGACAACTGGATGAGAAGAAAGCTGACCTTAGAAACAGAGAAAGAGAAATGGAAGAAGCTGAAGAGAGTCATCAAACAGAAATCAGGGTATTTATAATGATCAGCGTTCTTCAGTGACTCATTATGTCTTAAAGGAAGCGTCTAAAATGATGCTTTGTTCCGTGGTTTTTTTTTTTAGGTGTACAAGCAGAAGGTTAAGCACTTGCTGTATGAACAACAGAACAGCATTGTGGAGCTTAAGACAGAAGGAGTGGTTGCCACTAAACATCTGGAGAAAGAGCAGGCAGATCTTGAGAACGAGCTGAGGAGAGGCATGCGCAGCCTGAAAGTGGACCAGAAAGATCAGGAGTTCTCCACTGAGAACTACATCAAGAACCTAAAACTGGTGAGTGTATGCTAAGGTTTGTGTTACGAAGCATGACTTTCCAAGTGTAACAGCATGGAAAGGTACTGATCTCGTAGTGGTACACCTTCCAGGCAGAAGTCCAAGGGGTGGAGTTTGCCTTGATTCAGCTTCACCTAAAAGTCATGGAAGTTGAAGTCAGTTCAGTGTGTTTGATAGTCTGTGATGTTCTGTGTCCCGAGGTTTAAGGATTAAGCTTTGTCTTATAGCAGGAGTCTCAGAGGAATAGCCTAGTTTCTGTACTTTTTTCTTAGTAAATATAGTCTAGATGTCTGTACTGGACCATCAGATTGTTCATCACCACCCTCACTTTAATATCCACTGGTTTGTTTCCACAGAGCCATGATAAAGAAATCACCAAGCTGAGAAGTGAATTTGAGGAGAAAGTACGAGGTATTGTATTAATGGCGTATGTCTTCGACCGTCCATGACCCGTAACAGGAAGTGGAACATCTCAAAATAACGCATCTCAAAATGCCGACATGTCTCCACAGAAATCGAGGCTACGTATGAGAAGAAGATGCAAAAACAGCGAGAGCAGCAAGACCTGAGGCGCAAGACTGAGATCCATGAGATCGAACAACGGAAGAACATCCATGTTAACACACTGATAAAGAACCACGAGAAAGCCTTTAGTGATATCAAGAACTATTACAGTGACATCACTCTTGGGAGCTTCAACCAAATCAGCTCGCTTAAGGTCAGCTTATAAATATATATATATATATAAAAAAAATCATGAATCTATCTATCTATCTATCTATCTATCTATCTATCTATCTATCTATCTATCTATCTATCTAACATTGCTACTAAACAGTCGTACAACTAAAGTACACTTCCAGCTTAATTGTTTTTTTTTTGCGTCTTTAAACAGCAAGTTTTGTTTTTATGGCTTAAACTTCACACCTAATTGGATCTGTGTATGACCTCAGCTTGATTCTGAACCCTGCGTGTCATGCAGGAGGAAGTAGCGGACATGAAGAAGAAGGAGGAGCGGTTGGAGAAGGAGATGGCTGAAGTTCAGCAGCAGAACAAGCGTTTGACTGAACCATTGCAGAAAGCCACACAGGAAGTGTCCGAGCTCCAGAAACAGCTCGCCAACTATACGAAGGACAAAGCCTTACTGGCGGTAATTGCATCATTTTATCGCTGTTATCATTCTGTTACTGCATAAAACATTTGCAAGCTTTGCACAGCAACAGTTACCACACACGTTAGATTAGACATGTAACAACTGCGAGACAAGTTAATGTATTAAAACCAGTGTGTGCGATTCTGTTTAATCTCTTTGTCAGAGAGTGAAAGCACGTCTCAAAGTTGCAGATAAGGAGCTGAAGGACCTGAAATGGGAGCATGAAGTGTTGGAGCAGAGATTCAGTAAGGTGAAAGAGAGAGAGAGCAAAAGCACACCAAATTAAGTTTTTTATTATTATTATTAAGGGATAACTTTGTTAAAAATCTCCTCTGTCTCATTTCTTGGTGTTCAGGTGCAGCAGGAGCGTGATGAACTTTATCAGAAGTTCACCAAGGCCATCTTAGAGGTGCAGCAGAAAAGTGGCTTTAAGAACCTGCTTCTGGAGAGGAAACTGGAAGCTCTTACAGACACCCTGGAGAAGAAAGAGGCACAGCTTAATGAGGTCCTTGCTGCCTCTAATTTAGAGCCCAGTGCACTGAATGTGGTGACCCGCAAGCTGGAGGTATCGGGTTGTCCTTTGTCATTTTGTTATTTTTTTTTATCATATTCTTCTTATCTTGTGATAAAAATCCATTGTTCAATAGTTTCTTTAGTCAGGCTGTTGATCGATGTTGGATTTTAGCTTCACGTCTAATCTGGATCTCTGCTCCATGTAATTTTGACCAATTGTTTGTGTGGGATATCAAACTAAAATCTAGAGTCTTTCCTTTTATTATTAGGTTTCTGATCCAGTTTTGCATTTATTTCTAGGAAGTGTTGGACTCGAAAAACGTAGCTATTAAGGACCTGCAGTATGAACTGGCTCGTATGTGTAAGGTAGGTAGGTCCATCAGCATCAGCTGTTGAAATTAGTCCTGATATTAAAAAATAGTATGAATAATTTAAGGTACATTATCGAATCTAAAGAATCACTTACAATATGTCCCTTACACCTAGACAGTAGTACCCCAGTACCAATAACTTGTATGTATTTTAGCTACTACTACTATTTTATTGGAACTGAAAAACAGATGGAAAAGCCACACCCACAGGCAGCTAAAACACGCCTACCTGAGACAAATTGTCATTGATTTGTTCATGTACTTACAAACATGATTGCCAGGATTTTAAACGATTTCTTAAAGGTCTGTTGTTTTCTCCCCCAGGCGCATAATGATCTGCTGAGGACCTATGAAGCTAAACTGAAGGCTTTCGGTGTCCCTGCAGACGAACTGGGCTTTAAACCATTGGAGAGCAGCTTATTAAAGCAAACCATTGGTCAGGGACCAGCTGGCTTGGTGTCTGCACCGCTTTAATATGCAAATCTGCTCCAATAAATATTTTTCAAAAAATAAATACTTTACTGTCCTAGCATCTACTTACATACCACTTTATTAGGAACACCACCCAAAGTTATTACTCCACCACACAAGACAGTGCGTGTCTATGGATTCATACTGATCTTGTTTCTTTGCAGAAAAACACAGTTGAAAGTCATTGCAGTACTGACCGAAGTGCAGCGATGACCATGCATGTAAATAATGGACAATTTAAACTTCTCTAGGTTTTATTATAATAACAGTAACTCAAGCAGGATTAACATGGGGCAATTCTCTGTTATTTAAGACATCAAATTTGGTTTGTAGTAGAGTTTTTTATTCCAGAAAACAGAAGCTTTTATTATTACATTGGAGTATAATAATCAGTGATATCCATTAGCTTATTGTTGTATTTCGAGGTTTACCGCTAACTGACTGTTGGTCCTGTGCTTAGCCTGGTGTTTGGCGACACCTGGTGGACAAAATAAGTCACTTTAAACGTCTAACTTCCAATTACAGCTTCTACGGAATAATACAGGTTGCTGTGTAATAATTCTTAAATAACTTTTTATTTTTTAACACTATTGGAGGTAACAATATTTTTGTAACATTTTTCTTTATTTTTTTCCTGCGGCGTATCTTGTTTTTAATTTATTTAACTGAGTGTTTCTGTGTTTTAAAAAAAGCATTTTCACACACACACACACACACACACACACACACACACACACACACACACACACACACACACACACACACACACAAAATAAATTAAACTACTAGAAAAAGTTGTGGTATTTGCTTACAATGCTTTATTGTAGTAATATTTCTAATAAGTTTGTATTATTATGTTTTTATTATTGTTTTATTTTATTTAGGATAGATGGGAAGGAATCTATTCAGTCTCAATTTTCTAATGGCTCAGAAAAAAAAAGATCTTAAAGCCATTTAATCTCAGAATGATACAGAATGGTAAACGAAATCGCATTTGACCTTTTTAGGACACCGTAGCGCGCTTTATGTTGACATGCAGCAGCTGCTTGTGTCAGTGCGGTTATAAACCAGTGACATGCTGCATTTAGGAGTGTGTTGTTTTTACTGTCATCGTCATTTATAGTGCCTTAAAGTTTCTAAACCATGGAACCTGCTGTAGTTGTGCCAAAAGGTATGCAGAAGAGATGTTATTAATCTGGTCCCCATGTCTTACTGGGGTGTTTTAACATCTGTCTTCTCTGTTAGAGGCGAATAAATGGGACATTCGCCTGAAAGTGTGGGATTACATCGAGACCAAAGATCTGGCCACTTTCCCCAGACCTGTACACCACAGGATCCCAAACTTCAAGGTCATGACACACATTGTTTTGTCTGTTAAATAGTTCTAATGTCAGGAATCAGAGGTTCTGTCCATCTGTGTGGTGTTTGTACGGACAATAAAGTCCACTTGGTTTTGGAATAAACGTTAAAATTAAAGTTGGGTATGAGATTATTCTCCTATTATAACACATCCAGAGGTGTTTTATTTCTTTTATACCACAACAATTTGCAGACTAATTCCTACTTTTTATCCACTTTGTATCTTCAATGTAAGTTTATTTGCTGTGTTTATTTATGTAATTAATAGTAATTGAATTGCTTTTGGATTCACTGTGTGTTTGTGTGTGTGTGTGTGTGTGTGTGTGTGTGTGTGTGTGTGTGTGTGTGTGTGTGTGTGTGTGTGTGTGTGTGTGTGTGTTTGTGCATGTGTGTGTATGTGTGTGTGTGTATTGGTATGTGTATGTGTGAGTGTGTGTGTATGTGTGTGTGTGTGTGTGTGTGTGTGTGTCCTGCACTGACAGGCCGCTTCAGTAGCCTGTGACCGGTTTTCTGTCCTGCAGGAGTTCCGGTCCAGCAACACTGTCAAAGTCAACCCTGACAAACCACAGGAGCGAGTTCGCTTTCACGTCCTACATGTAAGTGGTTCATCTTTTACTTTTTTTTTTTGGTCTCTTCAGGGAGCTCAGGGGGCCTGTAGGAAGATGGTGGGATTTGACTTCTTCACCAAAATCAGTGAAGTCAAAGTGGATCCTGATAAACCCCTGGAAGGAGCTCGACTAGCAACTCTACAGGTGAATTCATAAAGAAAAGTCTTTTGTTTCTGTACGTTGTGTAAAGAATTAAAGACACTGGGGTTTGTGTTTATAGAAAAACAACTAGTGACAGAGTGCCACCAAGTCACAGCCAGCACTTTGAAGTTATTGAATATATTTAATAATGACGTGATGCTCAAGTGCTTTGTCTTTTTTACCTCAGCACTTGCTATAAACACACTAAAATATTAGAACCAGTGCATTAATATAAAAGTTTGATTTGCAAAAACTAATCAAACCTTTTGTCCAATCAGAACTGAGGATTTAGCATTCCTGCGGTATAAATAATGAGCTCACACACTATTCGTCATTTACGTTTTATCTCATCTTGCATGAACTTTTAACGATTGTGACCCGTTTTTAGGAAAAAAATCCCTGTATTTTGATTCCAGGCTGGAAAAACACTGCTGGTCCCGACGCCTCGGCTACGGACAGGACTGTTTAACAGAATCGTTCCTCCACATGGAGCCACCAAGGAGGACCTGCGAGTGTGCTCGACATCTCGGGTCACACACACACACACACACACACACACACACACACACACACACACACACACACACACACACACACACACACACACATGCTGCATGCATGTCTCTTCTCACTCTATAATTTTGATAATGACATTCTTTGTGTTTTTATTTTAGGGTGTTAAAGAGTTCAGTGTTCCTGTGGGTTTGGACTCGAGAATTCACGTGGATCTGGTAGTTGTTGGTTCTGTCGCTGTATCAGAGAAAGGTAAACCGCTGAAGACTCAATTATAGATATATAGATAGATAGAACTTAATTGTCATTGCATAGTACAGGTACAGTACATAGCAACAAAATGCTGTTTAACATCTACCAGAAATGCAAATAGTAGAGCAAAGGAACAAGTGCAGATAAATTTCAGTATATGTTCAATAAATAAAGTTATAGCAGTAAGATCGTATGTGCATGATTATAGTATGTGCAAAATAGGAATAGTGGTTGCCAGTTGTATAAAGTACAATATGTCTAAAAATATATATAATTATATATATTCTGCAAATGTACGCATTATGTACATTATATGTAAAAGATTAACCAAGCGCTATACAGTATACAGATGATACACATAAACAGATGTAAAGTAGGGTAAGTAATGAATGTACAGTTATATACAATTATAATTGTTAGAAAAATATGTAACAGAATGTTCAGGGTGGAGCAGAACTGCAGGTGATAATTAGTGGGACCTCAGGGTACAAGCGGTGTAGTGTAGAGGTTAGTTAGTTTATGGTAGAGGCGAAAAAACTGGCTCTGAACCTGCTGGTTCTGGTGTGGATGCTTCAGTATCTCAGCCTGGACGGAAGGAGGTTGAATTATCTCATATTTATTTTCATACTTTTATTTATTTTCTCTTTTCAGGTTACAGAATTGGGAAAGGTGAAGGATTTGCTGACATGGAATATGCCATGATGGTCTCGATGGGAGCAGTGAACGAATCCACGGTGGTTGTGACTGTTGTTCATGACTGCCAGGTCAGAACACTTTAAATACTTTTTAATATCAGAGCACTGTCAAATTCTCCATTCCGATTGGTCTGGAGGAATTGATTAATGTTCTATAACAGCAGCTCTGATAGTAGGTCACAGGTTTATATTAATAATGCACTCAATTTAATACAGTTTCTATGGTAACAACTTGTAAGGCAGAATGTGTTTGTTTAGCTTTTATGGAAGGAGTCTCCAGTCTCTGGGATTTGTAAAGCTGTAACTTAAAGTCTTCCGGACAAGAGGAGGAGTTTTGTCCTGGTCACATTATAAGATCAAGAACTTTCCATATATCTGTTCCAGTCTTTGACAGATATAAACAGCCAAAACCACTCAATTTGTATCATTAATGCACATTAAATTCATCTTACTAAAGTGTCACATGGGATTAACAGGTTGTGGATATTCCAGAGGGACTGACAGAAAGTCACGATCTCACCGTGGACTACATCCTCACACCGAGCAGGATCATCAAGACTGAGTGTAGGATCCCCAAACCACAGGGCATCATTTGGTCAAAGGTAAATCAGAACACACAGACCGCTAGTACAGTTTTATTACTATAGATTTAATAGGTGCGAAAGTTTGTATCCCCAGAGGACAAGATAATGAAGGCGGAAACGTTATTTATGGCAAGTAGACACTTGGGGCCTGATGTGCAAAACTGTTATAGGTTTTAGCACAAAATTGGCTTATTATAATGTGTTATTGCAAATGCAGCTCATCGCATATTACATTTGAATGAATAAACTCTAGGAAATTCCCAATGTCCAGTTTAATAATCTAATAGCTATAAATTATGACCTAAAAATTTAATGCAATTGTATACATACAATATGTTAGTTATTTATTTGAGTTTTTCTGACAAAATTTGTAATTCATTACATATATATATATATATATTATATAAAATTATATAAAATTAATTTGTAAATCTACAAAAAAGCAAAAATTTATTTATTCATTCATTCATTCATTCTTTCTTTCTTTTTTATGCTAATCTGGCAACCCTAAACACAACACACATACAGCACTGCCCAAACACGGACATCATATTCAGTCAAATTTAACAAAGAAATTATTGATAATATAAACATTATTTTTGATACTGTGCATTATCTCAGTATCTGCATTCGACCGCCAGAAGAATGGACTACATTTTATTTACACACACAAAGTAAATTATTTCGTACCGTTTGAGTAAAGCAGTTCTAGGTATCAGCTGTTCAATAAAATCCCTTCATGCTGTCTGATTAATAATTCTAATACATGCATTTGTATTTAGTAAGAATCTCCTTGTTACTAAAAGTCTATTTTTTTAAATATAATATTTAAATTGTTTAAACGAATTCTATTTATTTTGCATCCAAAAAAAAAAAAAAAAAACATTTTTTAGGGTGTGCAAACTTATGCACTGCATATACGCCCAAGAAGTAACACGCCATCTCCATAACAATCTCTCTAACCTATTGTTTTCACAACAAACATATGCTGCAATTTTCGCTTGTTTTTTCCCCCCCGTTTCCGCGGTAACCAAGTCAAACATTTTTATGTACGTCCTTAAAAGGCAAGTTTGCTTATGTTGCATGAATTAGGGACCGTGTTTGTTATCCGTAGTGGCTCTGAGTCACTTTAGTCAACCAAAATCCAGAGCTCTGTGAAGGCCAAGTCTGATGTTCAGAAGATTTGTGGTTCTGGCATCCATGACTTTTTATTTTACATGGAAACAGAGTGGTCTGGGGTCAATATGATACGAATTTATTTGTGTTATAGAAATAGCCTTTTTTTTTGCCTGGTGAAAGAAAAAGCCTTGTCTTAGTGAAAAAGCTACATACAGCTGTGGTTCATTTCCTAAAACATACTTTTTCTATTGTTGCCTGATTTAGTAAAACCATTTAAATGCTACACTGAATTTATTTTTAATCAAATATGGAAAGGTTTTTTACATACACGCTAATATTCCTGTCAAATCTGTTCGATTTAATTTTTGGATTCACGCAATGTTAAGTGTCTGGAAATCTGATAGAGCGCTTTTTATTTTAAAGCCAGCTTATAAATTATATAAATAAACAAATATTTGCCCTGTAAGTGGCTCAGTGTTTAACAGAAGAAGCAGGAAGTTTACTTTTGTCTCAGTTTCTTTTCTGTAGGTTGCTTTGCGAGGGACAAAACTTTATTTAAAAAGAAAACCACTGCTATAATTCACTTTTCACATGAGTTTTTTTTAATTTTGATGAATTAATTACATGTTAATAAGTTGGCTGTATAATATTAATGCCAAAATACCTTTTTTTGTTGTTGTAAGATGGTTTGTTTGAGTTTCTTACATTATATATAATTGTAAAAAAAAAAAAAAAAAGTTTACGTAATGTAGTCTTGAATAAACTGTGTGTTTGCACTTATTGTGTCTTAACACCTGAGACACTCGAAAACAAAAGGTTTAGACGGTTTCTTAATGAATCAATGAGCCTACAAAATGGTTTTCATCCTTTCGTCAATGAAAACTTGTTCTAGTTATTTAATCAATGTAAAGTATATGACTTGAATATGACTATTATTTGTTCATTTAAATGTTTAAACCTAAAATGAAATTTAAAAGTTTGAATTCTGTGAGTCAAATAGGTATAAAAAAAAAAGCACAAATACAGCCTCTATAGTTTTCTCTCAAAAAGTACAAACGAACTATTATTTTTTACGTCTACAGCTAGATACAGAAATGCTGGAGAAAATTCCCATCCTGAAAAAACTGCGTGCCTTTGAACAGAAGGCTGGAAAAGACGTAACTCTGAAAGTCTCCTCTGCAGAAAGTGTGAAGATAAAACAGGGGTATAAACCCAAACACGAGCCCAATCCCAATTATGCTTCAGAACCAGACCCGAGGCAAGATGGTAGCCTTTCTGCTTCTGGCTCAGGTGAAGAACCTGATGTGAGTCGTGAACGTCCTCGGGCTCCTGTAAACACGCTGTATTTAGGTGGTCTTCCAGCTGGACTGCGGGTGAGCGAGTTAAAGGGTTTCCTGAGAGAGCGAGATGTTCTACCTGTTAGACTCATCTGGCAGGGGGCACAGCGCAGGGCGTTCCTCGAGTACGCTGATGAACGAGCCTCGGATCAGGCTCTGGATATCCTGCAGGGGCTCTGTGTTAACGGCCACGTGCTGCACATAGAAAGAGCCAAACACCAAAAGAGCTTCCGTAGACCTGGTGCTTCCAAAGACTTATCAACGACGAACCTGGTGGAAAATCTCAGACTACAGCATCCACTACAACCAGTGACAACAGGGTCCCAGAGGAGAGGAGATGCTGGAGGAAAAACCCGAAAAATGTTACAGCATTGTGAGATTTCAGGGGAAGAAGTTAGACATCAAACATGATCTGATCATGAGCCGACAATAAGAATCGTTTTGTGGAAAATAAAATTCAGAAAATCTTTTGATTGTTTTCATGTTTTAGCAGATTGTTTATCAAAGATGAGCTTTGTTATTGTTTTCAGATTCGTAGACCTGTAAAAATCATCACATTTCAATCAACAAAGGAATAAAACAGAGTATAGAAACATTGGATGACAGGAAAGTTTTTTTTTTTAAATATTTGACATTTTTTATGGATTAAAGAATGAGACTAGAATAGAATGAGATTGCTATTTATCCAATCACAGTCATAAGTAAAGATGTGGAAGTCTGAGATATCAAGTTAGTACATTTACAGCATTTAGCAGACGCCCTTAACCAGAGCGACTTACATTTTATCTCATTTTTATACAACTGAGCAATTGAGGGTTAAGGGCCTTGCTCAGGGGCCCAGCAGTGGGAACCTGGTGGACATAAGAATTGAACTTACAACCGTTCGATTGGTAGCCCAACACCTTAACCACAAGGCTACCACATCCCCCAAGTTAGTCCTTATCATTTAAGTTGTAATGGCTGGAAAGTTCCAGATTTAACTCGGTGTTTAAAAAATAACCCGCTGACACTGGAGACTCCTTCACCGGTAAATGAAAGTTTTCTTACAGAAATCGTCACCATAGCAACGTGTCTGCCATACAAGTCCCTGTGAATGAGTTGTTACTATAGAAAACAACCACGATAAGTATAAATCTGTGATTTGTCCTGCAATCAGATGCACACTAATCCACACCTCCAGACCTATCAGAATCAGCAATACAGACAATACAGCACTTTGATATTAATGCTATAATTCAACAAGTGGGACACAGAGAATATGACCTGATCAGACCTTTTACTTTTATTTATTTATTTTGTATAAGGTAGCTCACAGGGCATATGACGGATTAACATAAAGTGTTATTAAGGTTGGTATTAATATCAGTTTTATCTGCGGTATGGTGACCTCACAGCTACAGGGTCTACATTTCTATCCTGAGCTCAAAATGCTCTCTGAGTGGCGTTTCGCATGTTTGGTTCAGTCCTGATGGGTTTCCTCTGGGTTCTCCGCTTTAAACCTCTACAATAAATGTGCCAGTTTAACCAGGTAGGCCAATTTGCTTAGATGTGCTATAGACAGACATCCTGTGCTGTTTGTATTCCCGCCTCACTCATGGTGTTCCAAGGATAGTCCCTGGATCTGGTGGAGCCTATCCCAGGAATAGTATTTGAAGTGTGACACTTCATACACTCTGGACGTGACACACGACGAAGGAATGGTTTTCTTATCATGAGAGACGTTGCTGACGTTGACGTCGCCAGTCCGAGCTCTTTTGTGCTTCCAAAAAGAAAAGAAAAACAATACAAAAAAAAAAAAAAACTCCACCAAGTAATGTACTGATATAAATTCCAAAGCTGTTCCACTTGAATCCGTCTTGATCCCTTTCTTCAGGCGGTTTTACCCAAAGCTGCTGTTTAAGAAGTTTTGAGGCCTGCTTCAGTTGTGCGGTTCTGCGATCCTCTCTCAGGCCTTGCCATGTTCTCTGGTTCATGCCACACTGAAACATGAGCTTCTTCCGGATACATTCTTCATTTCTGCTGGCAGAGCTTTTTGTTAATGATGGGAAAATCCTCCATTTTTTTTTTAGAGACTCTTGATTGAATTAGAAACATTGATTTTCAAAGAATGGAACGTTTCAGCCAAGGTGAGGCGTTTTTTTATGTTTTCATTTTGACTTTCTCCGATACGTTTTCATGCTTCACTTGCTGTTAGGGAAAATACCCCAGTACAGTAATTTATGTACCTTTAGAAGTGAAACTGGATCGTTATAGAATTTAGCCAAAATTGATATTTATACAAAATTGTTGTAGAAATAACAGTCCAGATGTATTAAGTCAAGAAAAATTCGTTTGGTGTTGGATGTTATGTCATTAAAAACAAATATGGAGCACAAGTAAAAGGAGCTCATAGCCACTCATTCAACATAATGTTTATAATTTTCATGGCTATTCCTTATTTACATCAGACTTGTAGTTCTAGTTCAAAACCTCACCCAAACATGATGTTTTTAGTTCACAGAAATTCACAGGAAAAAAAGTTACTATAGAAGTGTAAATTATATACTGCAGATGTAATTTCCACAGTATATATAATTGTTGTAGGCAACATCACTGATACAAGGGACGTTCTTGAACCCTCAGTGTGAAAATACACCGTATACAAATGTATACAAAGTGGAAACCAATAAGCAAAGATTTTAAATAAGTTGCATAATTATGGACACCCTTTTAAATTTGTGGGCAAGTCGTGGCCTAATGGTTAGAGAGTCTGACTCGTAACCCTAAGGTTGTGGGTTCGAGTCTCGGGCCGTCCACGACTGAGGTGGCCTTGAGCAAGGCACCGAAACCCCCAACTGCTCCCCGGGCGCCGCAGCTTAAAAATGGCTGCCCACTGCTCCGGGTGTGTGTTCACCGTGTGTGTGTTCACTGCTGTGTGTTGTGCACTTTGGATGGGTCAAAAAGCAGAGAACGAATTCTGAGTATGGTCACGTACTTAGCCGTATGTCACTTCACTTCACTCACTTCACTTTGAAATTTGTAATGTGATCACATTCAGTGTCCTGCTCAAAAGCAATATTCTGATTAATACCCAAATTATGATCAGCATTTCTGTCAGATTGCTTTCACATCATCTTCCTTGATTTCATGCATAGAAGCTCAGTTGTTGAAAGGTATCGACCATCAGAGGGGTCTAAAAGAATTTCATTAACAGTCAATGAACCATGAAACACCATAAAGGCCATAATCATCAACATAACATGAAGATGGAAAACCAGAGAGACATCACCATGAACAGGACGTCCCCCCATAAGGTATAAATAAAGAACACAAAATCTTAGCAGGGAGGCCAACATTAAAGCTGCTGATTAGTACAGTTGTGATCTGATTACTGATCTGATTAGTGTCTCATCATGTGAGATATTCCGTATAGATGGCTGGAAGGAAGCTCTTACTCTAACTCTCTTACTGAATGGAGACCAGTTCTAAAAGGTTCAATAATTTCAAAATTATTTTTTTGTTTGGTGCAAGAAAAGCATATCACCAGAAGAACATCATACCCATGATGCAGCATGGTGATGGTAGCATCATTCCTCAGAAATGCTATTTTATAGCATTGTATAGCAATACCATGCTATTTTAGTACAAATCCTTTAGGTGCCTGCTAGTGAGAAAAATATATAAAAATTAATGTTACCTTTCAGCAAAACCAATGACTTAAAGCATACATCCAAATCAATAAAACAGCAGTTTCGGTGTTCTTGAGTGACCCCGAGTTCGGATCTGACTCCAAATAAAAAAGAATTTAAATGCTAGAATATTTTTGCAAGAAAGTGTGGGGAAATATTACCAAGTCAACATTCAACTGGCTGACTTGCTCTGCCCCAAAAAAGTTCTTTTTTGAATGTTTCTGATTGTTTTTCACTTAAGTTTTTATATGTTGGATTTTCAAGTGAGCGTGGAAAAAGTTTATTTTTTACAGTCAGACTTGTATATCCATTGTACATAGACTGCATAAACTGTCTTTCTTTTCTGAAACCAAAAGACAACAGAATCCTGTGGTAATGAATCAAACCACAGGATTAGTTTTAAACAAGGAGTAACTTCATACTTTACAGGTGCTGCTTTGTGATATCGGTTTTGTCTCTGTTTTATTTCTTTCACCTCTGATTCCAGAAAATTCCAGCCGAACATACTTGCTGTTTTGCAGTAGTGGTCTGAGAGGTTTAATGCTTTCAGGGTCAACTTTTTTACAAGCAGATGTTGTCTATGATGATTTTATCTCATTGAAGTACAGTAGCCTGCTGGTTATTATATTTCTGTATTAACTTTTAGGAATAAGAGCACATTATTTAGGTTTCTGAAATAAAACATTAATATTTAACATTCTGTAACATTTCTAGGTAAATATTTAAATGTACGCAAATGTGTGGTATTGTCCATTTTCAAAACTAAATTTACATTATGTTTAATTTCTTCTATTGAACCTTGTGTTCAGACGACACTCCGATGTGTTTGATCAAAAATGGATCATAAGATTTTACCCAAACCTTGTGCTTGTACCTTGTGCTCAATGTCATTAAAGAAAAAAATAGGACGTACAAAATACTAAGAAACTGATATTCATGTAAATATTTCCAAAACATATTTCTACTTTTAAAATTTTAAGTTGTTAGAAATTTCATTGGTTCAAGAGTTCAAGAAAAAAGCATTTTCTCTCAGACTTTTTACACACACACACACACACACACACACACACACACACACACACACACACACACACACACACACACACACACACACAAACAAAATGCTTATTTTGTGTTAATTAATATCTGTTTTTTTTAAACCATAAAATTTATATTCAAATATTTAATTAAGTCTATAATCATCGTCACGAGAACCAAACACCGTTTAAACGTTG
Organism: Tachysurus fulvidraco; assembly: GCF_022655615.1. Lineage (NCBI taxonomy): Eukaryota > Metazoa > Chordata > Actinopteri > Siluriformes > Bagridae > Tachysurus > Tachysurus fulvidraco. The sequence goes on along the minus strand of NC_062530.1, from coordinate 2,832,856 downwards.
GATTTACTGTTCCAATGAATCGATTCAATAAGATTCATAAAGCGCTCCATTGCATTGCATGGTATTGAGTGAATCACACAGGAATTTAATTTGCTTCAGCTCTGTTTAACATCATAAGCAGATTAATGTGTGGTCCAGAGGCAAGAAGGCAACATGCCCCAGCTGCCCTGGTGAACATTAACCTATAAGGGTGTTATTCTGTCAGTTTCACTCAGTAAAATAGTCTTGACAAATGGCAAAGATAACGCAGGGAGATGATACAAGGAGCTGGAACGCTTGTTTTTTACGTTCTGTCTCCCAGCTGGACTCCAGGCCCATATGGACCATGCAGTGTATTTCCTTTCGTCTATCACTAAGCTCCAATGTACCTCATGAGCCTAAAATGACTTTTATTCGCTTATAGTGCAAGCCGATGGATTGTAACAGCTGTTGTGGGATGAAAATGGGGAAATGTCTGCTACTTCTGCTGTTTCGAGATTTATTATGTCCATAAGTCACAGTCCATTAAACCATATAAACATGGATTATCGATTTTGGTTGTCGACGCTAAATAAAGATATATTTAACCCTGATTATCCATGTTAGATGAATTGCCTAATCATCCAACCACGTAGTATATTCTGTTTTATTTAGAAATGATTTTTGCAGTAGATTTTTGCTGATGTCTGATCGGAAACATTCCTAAACATCTGATTTAAATTAATCTTCTTCTCCTTATTATTGGGCATGGACTTTTGAGCTTTAACATCATATATGATGCCTAAATTGCTGCTATATTCCTAAATTTATACAAAATTAATAAACGTGAAAATGTGTTCAATTCGTGTGGGAGGAAAAATCACATTCATTCTAACAAGAATTTATATATTTATTAATATTAATATTAATAAAATTATTGCTATCATACTATTATATTTTATATGTATTCATTTCCTCACGGGGACTGTTGAAGTGCATCACAATTGAAAGTTATTTTTAATTAAATGTTCAACATGTAGCCATTAGGTGGTGCACAAACTCTAAAAAAAAAAAAATCAAACTCTAAATAAATAAATTCGGCGCTTGATATTGTGCAGTTTTTCTGTCTAAATTCGAAGTAATAATTTGACCAGATCAGCTAAGTAAAAACATAATGCAGCCCTTCGGATGTGGGCTGCTTGTCAAAATACCCAGAACGGTGCTCTTAAAAAAAAAAGAGAGAAAGAAACAAAACAAAACAAAAAAGACATTTTAAAGGATTAGGAATAAAAGGAAACGATTCAGTACAGCGTCTAGATCTGAACTGGTAAAGGATCTGCATAGTACTTTAGACATATCCGACACGTTGTATACTGGTTTAAATAAAGCAATAGCTGGATAAAAATAAATAAATCCTGGTGCTATCATTTGCACCACTTGCAGCTGAAGACGTGCAGGCTAAAAAAGGTAAATATAATAAGAGTGCCAACTTGCATTGCGTTACATTATTATTATGGCCGACATTTTTATCCGAAAGAACTTAGAAAACACAGATTGCTGTTTTCAGTTTAATGAATTGTGAGCCAAGTAGAGGCTCTGTAAAAATAGAAGCTGTACACATGTGGCACACACTCGTTTTCTCTCTTTGCCTTTGCATTTTGGATTTCTGTCTGGTTTATAAGCTTACAAAAGTTATTTTCCAACAAACAGAGTAAAAGCTAAAGACACATTTAACATAATTAATTAACCAACTAATTAATTGTTTAATTAATTTATTATTGAATAGTTATTTTATATAATTATAGAAAATAGTTATTTGAATACTAATTATAATAATAACAACATTTGTGATCTTGTCATTTTGATTATGAGGATTTAGGCACAGTTTCGTAGAAAAGTTAATGATTTTGTTTTACAAACTTTGTTTAACAATTCATTTTAAATGCCGTTTTAATTTAAAAAAAAAATCCTGTCCGTAATATGTGTGTGTTTTTTTTTTTATTAATCCACGAAAGCAATCCCCCTTCTGAATCACATTGAAAAAAGAAATCTATTCTTCTTGGTAAACCTGCAAATTTGATGCGTATATATTTTTTTGAACAGTTTAATTCCAACTGCATGCCATTATTGTTTTTATACAATTTTATACATGTCGTGCGTAGATGACCTAATGTCTAAAGACACGAAAATAGAAAGTAAAAGATGCCTACTAAAAAGATATTACCTACATCATATACATTTTTACAGTGCTGGAAAATGACTCGTGTCCATACGGATATACAAAAAATTAAAAATAAAAATAAATCACCAAACAAACAAAACAGTGCTTACATTAAACCTTCATTTTCTGTTTACACTGAATAAGACAGCGTCTGGGCAAATATTGCCGATAAAGCGTTCAATACCATGGCTATAATTATATAATCCAGATATAAACAGAATAAATAAAATTTCGCTTTAAGGTTCAAAAGTGCCTTCGTTTTCCTTCCATGTGATAACCTAATTAACTTTTTTTTACACTTGCACTGATTAGACAGAATTAAAATTTACTATGATCAGATATCGAACAGCTTGTCCTGAATGAAAATATTTATATAGGCCTATATATAAAAGAAAATCGTAATACAGTTAGTTTTCACTGAAAAACAAAATTCAATCCTGGAATTTTCCCGGAATGACAACACGGACAGTCACTCACACACTCAAGTGGTATCCATCCGCCAGCAGAGTTAGTACCAAGCGGGTTTTTATTTTCTTTCTTGCTTGCTTACTTTCTTGTTTTGGCGTTGAGATGCACATTAGTTCAAAATTTGCGCAGTCTTGTGTAGAAATAGCTTGAATACATTTGGCACATATCACCTTAAAGGCTGGTGGAAACACCCGAGACGGTTAAGGGACCCGGCTTTTCTCCTGTTCATGTTTTTGTACCGAGTTTGCATCATTTCGCCTTTTTATATGGATGAAGCCTGTAACTTGGAGCGCCGTTGTCTTTTTACCCTTTCTTTTACAGCGAACCCGCTCCTTTCAGGCCCGGGTGTTGTTTTTGTACTTTTCCCCCCACCGCAGAGGCTAAGTGGCTTCTTCATCAGTGTTGAATCAGTCTTTAATTAATTACCAGTGCTGTCACATCACGCAAGGCTTGATGTCCTGATAGGCGACTTGTTGGTGATGATAATAAGAGCCGCTTCCAGGTGAATGCATAGTTGAAGATGTCATGGCGTTGAAAGAGAAGACGAACTCCTTCCGATCGCACATACTGGGAGATTGGGAATGGTACCTGGGAATACCTACGGAGGGAACCAAACAACAAATAGACCTCGTTAGTAAAGGGTATGATTTATTTTTGCTCTTCTTTTCTTTTATTGTTTCTTTTCAATGTATAAAAGCTATAAATGCAATAAACATTCCGACATAAGTGCATTTAGTATCCAATAGTATCCAAATTTTGGGTAAGTCTGAGTTAAATTAAAATGAAAACTTTTGTTTGCTTTCTAACAATTCAGGTGGAAAATGTTAACGTTACTACTATTAATACTACTACTACTAATTATAATAATAATGTCACTTATTACTACTACAACTGCTTTATTATTATTATTATTATTATTATTATTATTATTATTATTATTATTATTATTATTATTAAGATCTGAACTACTAATATTCTGAATCAAAATTTTGCTGCTGTCTTTAATCTGAACAGTTCAACATTTTAAAAATTGTCTTAAACACCTAAACACTTAAACACTTTTGGTTTGTGCCAAATGCGATGCAACGCAAAAAGAATGTGCGAACTTTAAATTGATCCCAGTGTTGATGGTGGATGCAATTCTCAAGCCGCTGGTTTCATGTAGCATTTAATGACCCCCGTATCTATTTTGGCTAGCCTGATTACACCGCCTGCAGGGAGTAAATGTGGAAGGACTGGATGGTTGACTTCAGGGTGGGAGATCATTCTCTTAATTGACAGCGCCGTGCTCGCACGCGATTCCCACCGGACCCGGTGCCGCGCGCCCCGCTGGGCCATAGACTGTAAATTGGTAGCGGAAGAGAGATGGCACTACCCTCTGACGGCCTTCACTAACTACCATGAAATTACACAGAAAAGAACGTCGATATTTTAACTAATTAGAATTAGAATAAGTAAAAATCCTATGCGCAAATATATTGTGTTAATTCTAGGACATAATGTCGGAATTAAATTGCTTGAAAACTGCGTTTTACAAAGAATAATATCGAATTATTGCAGATTGTTTTAAATACAACCAAACAGTTTGTTTCGTAGTAAAAATTACTATAACATGTTTATGAGAGATTTTCATCCTGGTTTGTTTGTTTATTTATTTATTTATTTATTAAATAAATAAATAGATTATTTAAACTTTACCTTGTAGGTCGGTCGTACTGTGTCCATTCTGGTGCAGATATGACTGGTCCAAAGAGTGTGTTGGTAAACTCGGCTGTAAAGGATTTGCCCCGGGGTTGCAAGGAGACAGTGGCTGCTGTTTAATGTAAGACGCTCCATTATTAACTGAGGCAGACGGCGCGGGCGCCCACGCCGAGGTCGTGCTCGAGTAAACGGGATGCGGCTCCATGACTCCGCCGCCGGACAGCAGGGGCGAGGCTGAGTTGTCGTGATGAGGATACTCGCTCCCCGTGGATCCTGTACAGTTCCCCATGTAGGAATGTCCACTGTTGGCCGACAAATGAGACATGGAGTGTCCCGCCAGGCCCATTCCCTCCATATTGCCTGCCAAATGTCCGTTCATCATCCCAATCCCGCTCTCTAAGGATAAACTATTTGGCGGGCAAGACAGGCCTCCGCCGCTACCCTGGAAGTTGTAAGACTCGGGTAGGTGGTTGAACCCGAGACCGTTCATCATGCTGTACATAGAAGGCTTGAGTGCCTGACATTTGCGCCGGAATCCGCGTGGTCTGCGCCGAAAAGAGCCCTCCTCGAACATGAACTCGCTGGCAGGATCGATGGTCCAGTAATGGCCCTTTCCTGGCCGCCCGAGCCCCTTGGGCAGCTTAATGAAACACTCGTTTAAGGACAAGTTGTGGCGCACAGAGTTTTTCCAGCCTTGGTAAGAGCCGCGGAAGAACGGAAAGCGACTCTGGAGGAACTGGTAGATCTCACTGAGCGTAAGACGCTTCGTCGGAGAGCTCTGGATGGCCATGACGATGAGCGCGATGTACGAATACGGAGGCTTCTCAGGACGCCTTATGCCGGCATTTGTCTTTTTGGCTTTCGTGGTGGAGGAGGCCGCGTCCATGGCCGCCGATTGAGCGTGCGCTTTCTCGGGCGCGGACATCGGGCTGCTTTGGGCAGGCGGTTGTACGGAAGGCTGCTGGACCTCGGCCGTCATCAGTTCTGTGCGCGCGACACGGCTTTGCTTTATTTATTTATTATTTAAGAAAGGAAAAACCTCCACCTGTAGCGAGGTCTTTGAAACTTCTGAAATCAACGATCAACCAGAGAGTATCATGACCCACAAAAAGCGGCAAAAAAATCCTGACGTTCCAAGAAAAGCAAGCGCAAACGCACCGTGAACAGTTTGTCGCGTTACTTCGTCACCTACACTGTCCCAGAGTTGGAAAGTCCTGAAATGGCAGTGTCCACAATTAACGCAGAAAGGGAGCTTCTTATACGGCTTCGGTTCCGTCTGGTCTCGTTTGCTTTGCAGTTCGCTCTTTACTTATCTGTGGCCATCAGCGCCTAGCTAAGTTGATGACCATCATGAAGACGTCATGAAGCGCGCAAGGGACCGCCCAGTCTCCGCCCATTATCATCCCCACTCCACGGGATGGGCTCACACCAACATCTGGCATCTCTGCGTAAAGTTTTCTACTGTTAGAAAACCGCTTGTCTATTTACATATATAACAATAGAATAAAATAACAAGTGCATGTAAATTTTACTGTCTTTTTTGTAATATAAAATATTTCTATACATAAATTATACATATAAAGTTTTTGTAGTGTAATTTTGCTTGAACAATCGATGCTATAGTGGTGCTTTGATTTATGCTTACTTATTTTATCATTTTTTTAACAACAATGAAAAAAAGGTTTTAAAAATTTGTTCTGTATTATTTTCTGTTTAATTACCTCAATGTATCATTTGTTGTTCATTGTCAGCCTTTCTCATCACAGATTTTATATATATTCTAACCCTAGGTTTCTTTTAAAGGAATATTTAATAACGCATGAAATGTGAAAAACAAACAAAAAATACAGTTAAAAATTCTATCCGTATTCACAAGAACACACGGTCCGTATTCTTTTTAAGACAGACAGGAACATGGGCAGGATGTTTATACTGTCAAATGTAAACATTTTCTCTGGCCTTCTTTATATAAAAAATCAAGCAAAAAGCCCCACAAGAGTCGCTAATAGCCATTCCGAGGCAATGCGTCCGTTTTACGCTGCGCAAACGATCTGTGAATCTTTGTTTTTTTTAACATAAATGTGGAGATAAAGCCGTAGACAGTTCTGTCAAAAGGACGTTTTAAAAGCTGGGACTCAGATCTGCATTGTTTTGAGAAACTTGTCTATATGAAGACGCCTAATCGGTGAGTCATGGCAAGTCAGTTTCACTTGTCATCTGAATTCGGGCTGATAAAAGGTCTTTTGTTTATCCGATCTGAAAATTAATATTAATATTTAATATTCTAAACACAGTATGACATATCTCTATAAAAACATGGTGATGCAGATAGGTGCAGAGAAATGAAGAATAAATATTCGGATATATACATAAACTTTCATTCTTGCAAGATCTGCCCTGTCTGGGTGAGCTGTGATGTGGCAAAAAAAAAAATCACAGTTACAAAAAACCTGCCTAGCCATAAAGAAAATAAAAATAAAAATTCTGAAATTTAAGGTTGCTAAGCACATTATTAAATTCAATAAACTGTTTTGGCCTTGAAGCAAACCTTTTGCTACATTTCACATTGCATGGTATAAGTCTAGTGACCAGGGATTATGTAGGGTTAAATAAAAATATACAACCCCCTGTCGCCACCGACAAGCCATTAAGGCTGGAGCGAGCCTCAGGCATTCGCTGTTGTGACCGAAACCCAAGAATATCGAGTGTATATTGATAGAACCGGACTCCACGTCGTCCACGCAGGGCGCATTTATCAGCACACGGACCACCCAGTGCGTCAAACCGAGAGAGAGAGTGGGGGATCGCGCAACCGTGCGTTCTCGTCCCTGCTGCGTTTAATTAACGTTGATGACTTCATTTTAAGAGGAACCCCAGAATCCTGCACTGTTACTGCAAGCGGTCCCCACTATACCTCCCGTCTTTATTTTAACACTGCGCTGCGTCCAGAACTAAGCACGCGCCTGCCACCAAATAACACACCGAAATAAGCTATTCTAGATAAGATTACCTTAGCTACCATAGGTGCTATTTTGACATTTATGCACACGTCTGGGACGTTGCCTCAGTTATGTTTTAATCCTACATGCTGATCTTCTGTGACCTACCATCCGTGTCCTAATATCCGCCCCCTAAATTTACCTCACACACACACACACACACACACACACACACACACACACACACACACACACACACACACACACACACACACACAGGTAACCTATAATTGCAGGCAATTAATTAATATATTAATTAAATATGAGGCCTAAATATAAATTTATTTTATGTGTTTATAGATTTCTATATTTTGTGTGTGTGTGTGTGTGTGTGTGTGTGTGTGTGTGTGTGTGTGTGTGTGTGTGTGTGTGTGTGTGTGTGTTTATATATATATATATATATATATATATATATATATATATATATATATATATATATATATATATTATTGTTATTGTTGTTTATTTTATTTTTTTTTACAAACTTAATTACTCTCCTAAGATTTTAGTTTATCCGCTGTACAAAATTTTGTGGGAAATCAGAATTTATCAGAATCAAGCTCTAGTATTTCCATATAAGTTTTATGTTCCATAAAGTATTTACTGCTTAAAATATATATAATTTATAAGCAGTTTATACACACCTTTCTGTAGATAGAATTATTGAAAAGATACTCGGTGAATATAAGATATTTTTGTTACTTTAATATTTATGCATTTTTATGATTTCTCTATAGACCTAAATATTTATGTTTAAAATGGATCACAGAGACCACTAGAAACAACAACAACAACAACAACAACAGCAACAACAACAACAATAATAATAATAATAATAATAATAATAATAATAATAATAATAATAATAATAATAATAATAATAATAATAGTATAGCGTTTCTTTGCTTTGTATGTCTCTTTAACAACATCTCCAAGTGCGTTAGGTTCAGCTGCACACCCACTTCATGAACAGCGCACATTTTCCATGACGTTCTCCAGTGAAATATTTGACAGCATGTAGAGATTCACCTCATGCTCACGCTGGAGTTCCAGCTAGCTCGCATACTTAGTTTCTGAGCAACCCAAGATATGCGTGATTCGCGAAATTCCTTGCTCAGTGCATCCCAAACAGTTTACCCATCCATTTCTTAGACAAAAATATCTGCATACTGCGGACCTAACCTTCGTCAGGCTTCGCCAGCTCAGTTTTGTGTGATTATTTTTTTTGGTTATGATTCCCATATAACAAAAAAACAAAACAAAAACAAACAAACAAACAACAAAACAAAAAACCACCACAGCACGAAAGTAACCTAATCTGTATTTTTCGTAATTCCGATAAAACATGAAATGTCTGTGAATCTAAAACTTCTGCTTTACTAGCTGAACTAACAATTACATGGTATTATAACAGTATGTCAAGTGTTTTTTTTCTGTCACTTCGTTAGTCTAATAATATCTGCATTCAATCTTGACTTTTTATAGTGTACAAGCGCAGTACAGACACATCAGTAGTAAAACAAACATTTAGTAAGCACAAACTCTTAAAATTATAAATAAATAAAAGTCGAAAACAACTAACAGAATAAACAGCTTTTATCAGTCAATTTTCGATTGAAGATAAAGGTGAGAAGAAGAAAAAACAACATAAAAAACAAATTCTTCACAGTCTATTTTTTGCTACTGGTCGTAAGCAGTCGTTGCAACCAAAAATGAAATTAAACACAATTTTGACTTTTCCCTGAAAGAATAAACAAATGAAATTGTCACATCACACATAGAGAGAAGGAGAGATCTCGATTGCGCGCTCGGAGGCCGTGAGGTTCACCAAAAGGGTGCAATGGAAATGTTTGAAAAGTCCCATGACAGACTGATCCGTCAAATAAATGTCTGCTTGCTGGGCCACAAGTTCATTCTTGTTTGACATTGTGGCCAGTGTCAAAATGGCAATGAAATTTGTCTCATACACAAAATACGTGGATATATATTTTCATTTGCTTAGAGCCAGACGGTGACCGTTATAGCGCACGAAATATCGTCCTAATACTCTTAAACATATACATCAAGATCATTCAAAGACTGTTTATGTGTATGTAAACTGATAAATCATGAAGCATCGTATTCTTTTTGGATACTAAATTTGGAGACTCCATTTTTTATTTATTATTATTTTTTGCAATATCCATTTCTTTTCACACGTGATGGCGCGCAATTGGACTACAACTCAATTCAATATTTGTTTCCTTGCGTTTCTTCTTAGTCCATCACTGAGATGAAATCAGAAAGGAGCTGGGGTAGAGGTGCCCTCCTCCTCACTTTCACTGGCGCAGTAGGTGGCCGTGTATATTTTCGTTCAAGCGGTGTTTATGTGAATGAAAGGAAAAAAAAGGCGGAATTGCACGCGCGCGCGGCTGATTGCGCTTATTGGGCGGCTGGACTGATGTGAAGCGCTGCCCCACCCATCCGAGCAATCAACAGCTCGCCAATCACGCCCGAATGGCTTTTTAATTTTCCTTGGCAAGATGCTTGGCCATTGGACTCTCAGAGAAGTTTTTTTGGCGTGCAAATACTGAAAGACAAGCTGGCGGTTTCTGAACTGTGGCCCATTTAAAGCGGGTCATCCATTTATCACAGCCTCGTGATGGGGTTTTGCCGGATGGTACAAAAAAAACACATCATTTTACCATGTAATGTAGCTACAATGCACGCTAATCCAGAACCACTTCGGCGGGTTGTCTCACCCGAATCTTTGTAAGTACTTTCAGGAAACTTGGTTGAATGATCCATGAACACAAAGGGCTCAACGAAAAGGCTCTAATTAAAACATAAAGTGTCGTAATAGGCGACTGAATATAATATATTGAATATAAGAGACTGAATATAATATAATATAATATAATATAATATAATATAATATAATATAATATAATATAATATAACCAAAGTCTAAAATATATCTAATACCTAAATATACGTATAAACAAACGAAATAATTTACGTGAATTTTTTTTCACGTGCTCAGTTTTAACGCGGTAGCTTTTCCCCTCTTTAAAAAATATTTGCAATAAATCAACACATAAATAAATAAATAAATAAATAACCTATACAACCAAATCTAATCTAATCTAATCTATTAGAATAGAATAAAATAGAATAGAATAGAATTAAATTGAACAGAATACAGCTTATTTTTGCGAAGTAGGTCTTCACTACAAAAAACAGTATTTTGCAAGAACAACAACAACAGACATGACACAAACTACAAACAGACAAAAAAGCAGTAATAGATCAATAAATAATCTATTCTAATCTAATCTAATTTTAACCATAAAAACGCTAGTTTTATTTTTTCCGCAGTAGCTTTTTCACGTCTTGAACAGTCATTTACAATCATTTCTCAAAGATCTCCCACTCTTTCTTTTCTCCCCCATAAACACGTTTGTGTTATGTTTCAGATCTGGCACAAACTAAATCTCGTTTGAGGAGTGCAGTGGAGGCTTCGGGGTGGTCTGAAGTGGGTGACATGGCCATTGATCATGTGGATGTTGCGCTAAAACATACATGCAGACTGAAGTGCAGAGATGACCCAGAGTCCCCTGACTCTCAAAAAATGCTCATTTTACAGCCCAGTTTTTTTTTAAATTAAATTATTAGACTTTGCTGCTTGTTCCAAACATCTGATTATGTCGCAACAAATCACTGACCTACTACACTGAACAATAATGAACTAGATTTCATTCACTGAAATAGTTGGTTTGGACAACAAATGATTCGATCTTACATTGTATATTACTTTGATTTTTATTTTATTAGAGTGAACAAAAATGAATTATTCTCAGAATTTACTGCTTTATTTAATAATTCACATGAGTCGGGTTGGGTCTGACCTCAGACAGGGCAAATAAGCTAAAACAAGGTGGATTATTTAAAAAAAATGATTGTTTTTTTTTAGTTATAAATCATCAACTACAATTCATAATTAATAATATTAATATTTCATTTATTATTATAAGAAGGCCACAGTCGGTAATGCTTACTCAATAAAGTTTCACATTCATTATAATATTTTGCATTTATTTGCAACATTTTTTTAAATTTAAGAACTATGTTATCAATTTGCATAAATTCTATTATTATTATTATTATTATTATTATTATTATTATTATTATTATTATTATTATTATTATTATTATTATTATTATTATGTGATTTTCTTCTCTAAGAAACCTTATGCCTGTATGTCTTTATTCTTTGGCATTAATGCTAGAATTGGGATTTTTTTTAGTGTTTTCTTACTCTTCAGTCCTAAAATCTTCACGGGTTGGTTTTAGGCAATAATTTAGAAAACATGAAATATGTTTGTATGTTTTGTATGCTACATTTTTATGATCTAATTACAATTTAGATCACTTCAATAAGAAATGCTCCTTGGGGTTTAACTAGTCGCATGTTTTCTTTTTAGCGGTAACTGTAAACGTTTTCATTACGCACATGTGACAGCTCTCTCTCTCTCTCTCTCTCTCTCTCTCTCTCTCTCTCTCTCTCTCACACACACACGCACACACACACACACACACACACACACACACACACACACACACACACACACACACACACACACACACACACACACAGCCTAAAAAATAATTGAAAATTATTTAAAAATTTAAAATTTTAATTGAAAGAAAATGAATTTGGGCTAGATTTGACTATTCATGAATATGATTTTGACATTGGGAGACAGATAAATGAAGCTGGTGAGGAGTTTGCAGCTCTGAGACTATTTGTACCACGTTTTGAGTGCTTGAAGCTTTACAAGGGGGAAAATAGTTTGTCCAAATCCTGTCTGAAATTGCAGTAAAAATGAAAGCAAAAAATATTTAGTCACAAATCTACAGCATGAAGAAAAAATGCTACCAAACTTGCCTCAAGATCAAGGATTGTGTGTGCTACAACAATTTTTATAATACAGCTTTAAGGGAAAAAAATCATTATGTGGTTTTAGTCTCTTTTTTAATACAACAAACCCAAATCAAGTAGGCTACTCATGATGTTAAAGATGTTAAAGTTAGATTTTTTGCTTGTATGTTTGTTTTTTAGAATCTATTAGACTATTCATAGTCAGAGATCGATTTTATTATTCAGTAACATATTCAGTAACATATTACAAAAATGATCTTTGCATTTTCCTTGTATACAAAAATCAATCTTTATTCCATGCAATCTTTATAATGTTGTAAGTTATTGCTCTCAATTGCTCACAAATCCTTCTCTGAAGTGAAACAGTGAAAGGAGCTCTTCTCACCCTGTCATTTATTTGCAGCCTCAACAAAAAAAACAAAACAACAACAACAACAACAATATTCAACAATAGCAGTAACATCTGAATCATTTTTAATCTCAGTAATATATGTTTATGTTTCTTTCACAAACAGCCATGGCCTTGAACATGCTAAATGTCATCTTTGATAATTTAGAGGTCTGTGTAAAAAGGTGTACTGTTGCAATCTGTGTCCAGGAAAACCCACCACAATACAGATACACAGATACACCTCTCTCTCTCTCTCTCTCTCTCTCTCTCTCTCTCTCTCTCTCTCTCTCTCTCTCTCTCTCTCTCTCTCTCTCTCTCTCATCTCTCTCTCTCTCTCTCTCTCTCTCTCTCTCTCTCTCTCTCTCTCTCTCTCTCTCTCTCTCTCTCTCTGAGATAGACACTTTTACTTTGTGTTTTGTTGCCGTCTCAGCCCTGTACAATAAAACACAGCCTTTCCCATGGCATCAACACTGCAACACCACAGGCCTGTATCTACTGTGAGCCACAACACTGGAAAAGGGCATGAGGGAATGATGAGACAAAGGGATAGACAGAGAGAGACAGAAAGAGAGAGAGAGAGAGAGAGAGAAAGAGAGAGTTGGAGTAGAAGAAGCCCACGCACTTCTGTGGTGCAGGTTAGACTAATTTGGGTCAGACTGATTTGAGGCAGATGAGAGCAGGATCCAGCTCTCCATACGCTCCGTATTTGTGTAATCCAGTGGCTTGTCCCCACTCTCTCCCTCTGAAGGAGGATTTTCCTGCGGGGGAGGCGAGTCGGAAAAAGCAATTAAGAATTCCCAAACAGTTCACAACAATAGAAGATGTCATGGTGCAGAGCCTGTTTTCAGTCCCCAAAGGTCTTCCTCTCCAAGCTTGACTATTTTTAAACCCACCTATAGAACAAGCACTGATTCATCACGAAGACACAGGAGAATCAGGGAAATGTCTGGAGATGGCTATAGGTGTGGTTAATTATACTACATAGATATAAAGTTAAGTTTATAATGTTTATAAACTTCTTCCAAAAGTATCACATATGAGAGACTTTTTAGCTTTATATTTAATATCTTTCTAGAAAATATTAATATTTTAGGTTACTATTAGTAATGTCATATATTTAAAGTATTTTATGTGAGAATAAAGGAACTTTTTTATCTCACGAAACCTAAAACTCTTCACACTACATGAAGTACAATATCTGTATTTCGTCTGAAAGGTGCAAAAACTTTTGCATTCCACTATAAGCATTCATGACGTCCTACAATGAATAAGCGACTGAAGAAAATTCAAAGTCAAATACAGACTGAAGAAGAGGAATTGAATGTCATGGCGTGCTTATATTACTGTGAATTATAACAACGTATTGTGCGTTATGTGTGTAATGATATCGTAATTTTTTTTAGAATATTTTAAACTAAAAGCAGCTTCATGTTGCTTTCCTTGTGGCGATAAGAAACGTAAGGAATTCCTAAGAAATGGGAATGTAATGTAAGTGGGTTTGTAATGGCTGCTCCCCGCAGTGGAAGGCCAGGGTGGGAAAAAGGGTCTGAGAGCATTTCCTGCTTCGAAGGGGGTCCAAGTGATGCATCAGACCAAACTGGCATCATGTAACATGAAGCACGCCAAGTCGCAGTACTCCACATGCAGTTGGAGAGAGAAAGAGAAAGACAGCACAACAGTGAGCCAGATCTAGTTTTCTAAATTAGAGGGAACAGGCAAGATGAGGAGCTAAGATTTTCAGGACATACCATGGCTAAACATAGTAAATATTACTCAGAGAGGCAACAGAACGCTCTTCAGTTTTATGGCTGAGAGTTAGCAGATGTTGTCCAGCCACCATGCTGTGGAGCTGCATGCAGATCATTTCTGCTCTAACTTTACAGGACATTTATACACTAAGACCAAGAACAACACCAATTTCACTCAATACTGAAAACTGCAACTACACCTGCACTGATGGAAAAATCACATACGTTTCATGCATCATAATTCCGTTAAAACACCCCACACCTGATAAAAATGACACAGTGAAAGCTTTTTGAAAAAAATCATGTTTAAAAGAAGGAGCACATGGAAAAATAATCTTAAAATCATGTGTAATTAATGTGCAAATAAATCAGGTAGGGCAATATCTTTATTTGAAATATTGATTATTTGCAAATAAAAAACAAGTATTAATAAATTAATCAATATGGAATATGCGTAAAAAATAGTTCAGTGTAAAATAAAGGATGTAAAAACCAGGAATCATTTGGAAAACAGTCAAATAGATGTGAAAATTATATTGCAGTTGTAATATTTAAAATCAAAATACATGAATATTGTTAATATCCAAATGAATATATATATATATTTAAATGTTTTAGTAAATGAATGATTTGGGAATGAATGATAGATCAAACGTGAAAGAAAATGGAATTGTAAAAATAAATGAATTCTCTGGAAAAAAAATTGTGTTTATAATTTGTGGAAAATGTGGTAAATTAGTTCTTTACCTAGTTATTTATATAGTCATATGTGAAAATAGATTAAAAAAAGGAATTGTTAAAAAATACATTTGCACATTTATGGATTTTAAATGACATACGGCAAAAAATGGTTAATAATTAATCAGGTGAAAAAAAAATCCTGTGAATCTAAATGAATCATATGTAAATAAAATCAGGTTTTAGATTTCTAAAAAAGAATAAAGAATTTGTTATAGAAATGAGGTGAAATATCAAAACGCACATAGTACATGTGAAAACGTACATTTCCCATCGTGTTTTTTTCTGTGATTATTCATTTATCCATTCATTTATTTATATAGAAATCTATTATACTGCAACCAGAAATGAGTTTTGGATCCATTTGTGTAAAGAAGCACAGGATCACAAACAAGACGAGTTTTGCATGTTTGTCTGTACAAGACACAGACATACGCACACAGACACACAGACACACACACACACACACACACACACACACACACACACACACACACACACACACACACACACACACACACACACACACACACACACACACACACACACACACACACACACACACACACACACACACACACACACACACACACACACACACACACACACACACACACACACACACGCACACTCAGACGTGTCGACAGCCTTCGCCTGCTCCCTGCCGTTTGTGTAAATGTCACATGAAGCTCACGAGGAATCTTAGCCTGAACCCGTCAAAAGGCTTTTTATTTCCACCTGCTCCAGGCCTCTTTCCGTTGGCCTGCTCTATAACAATGGTGCTGGAAAAGCCGCGAGAGTGCTCTCTGACAGGAGCAGGATTGATGCTGGATTATGTTTGGCCCTTCTTCAGATGGGCTTCAACTCGGGAAGCGCTTCCCTCCCCTTTTCCGCCAGAACCGCACCGCTGCTCCTACAGTAAAACACGGCCCGAGTCTGCACATCTCTTAAAGAGTAACATTTTACACTTAACAACTCGGCGCACACTTAAACATGATTTTCATGTTATTTCACCTTTCTAACGTGTATGGGACTTCTTAAAAAATGTATTGATTATCTTAGTAATCAGGTATTTATCTTAAATAAAAATTCTGGCCATGTCCCAAGAGAATAAAGAGATTTCTTCTCATTGAATTCCCTAAAAAATGGTTTCTTTATCTACTTTTAGATCTAATGATCTCTTGCTTCTTCACAGACCTGTTCCTGGTCCTGGTCCTGATCCAGAGACTGAAGGAAGTGCAGGTATGTGAAGTACCAGCACCGGCTTACAGCATCAGGTCACGCTTCGGACCATTGACCCTTGATCCCAGTGTGTTTATGTCTTGTGATTGATTGGATAAATAATGATGAGTCACATCCCAAGTGTGTTTATATTACAGAGTCACGCAAGGAAGGAAAAGATCTATGACCTGCTAAAAGCCAGTGTGGAGACAGAAAGAGAGCGAGCTTATTAAATGCTACCTGGTAATGTTAACGTCAACGTTAATGTTTTTCCACCATTTAAATAATAATAAGTATATTATTGTACTAAAAGGAAAAATGTAATCGTAATATCATATTCTGATGCCGATTCCTCAAATTAAATCCTAATAAATCTCATTTGCAGAGCACTTGAATTTGTCTGGACTGTAATCTATATCATCCTTATTTAAGAATGTATTTATTGTTATTATTTTTTAATTTTATATATATATATATTGTATGGTGTTTTAACAATACAATAGACATTGATTAATTTTATTGAATATATATATATAATATATATATAAATTTATATTTATCCCTAATGAGCAAACCTCGAGGGAAAACTTCCTGAGATGATATGAGGAAGAAACCTTGAGAGAAACCTGGCAAAAAGGGAATAAAAAAATATATACCAACAAAAAAGAAATACAAAATATGTCTCCTCGTCACCAAATGGAACCAAAGCAAAGTTCTCAAGCCCTTCAAATTTAGTTCCTAAATATTACGCAGAACATCAGCGCTATGAAGCTAAACCGGGTAAACCACAGTGTCCTGCGTCTGTGATTAAAACGCAATGTCCTGCCTGCGCTAGACACTTATTATCTTTGAAGTGTTGAATGAGAGTCTTAGTTAGCTTTACTAAATAAACATGTGCAGATGTTTGACAGTTTACTTCATGTTTATTCCTTCTCTTTTTGAAGATTAAGCACATTAGCGACCTGCGAACGCAGCCTAACACCCGGCTTTGTAACTAACGCGATCGCACGGTGAAATGAAAGAGGCAGCAGCTCTCATTTTGGACCATTTTCCCTGAATTGTAAGGTCCATTATGGAGCCTGATTTATGGCTGTGTTTATCACCGTGTTATTAAGTAATCAGTGTACACCACAGTTGCTCTTCAAATCTCCTTAATTCAGGCTAAAGTCCTGAGATTAAACTCAAATTAAAGGCCCACGTGGACGCTGTTTACTTTCTCAGAAACGTCCTTTATTTCATATGTGGTAAAAACATGATTATGTCTGTTTTCCATGCCTTGTTGGCTAAAAGTGACCCTTACGTAAAACCTGTGCTGTTTATTTGCATGTTGACGTGGGAGATTAAAGGAAGCGATGACGTGTCGTGACCTGTTAGATGTGAAGCACAACGAGCAAATAAAGCGCAATAACTTTACACCCATAGACATATAAATAAAATCTTTAATTGTGTTCTAGAACAATATTAAAACAGGAAGTGGAAACAAGTTAGAAATAAAGAACTTGCGAGCAAGCGATTATGGGAAAGTAAGCAACAATGTGTGATACTGTATGATGTGGGACAAAAGTCTTACCTAACATGCACTCGGTTATTTTCTCATAAATGATATTCCTGAAATGGTTTGTTTTCTTTTATACAACAGAGAATTTGCCAGTTAAGATGGATTTATAAATAAAAACAAAGAAAAATCATACTTTTTATCCCTTTCTAGTTGTTTGATGTCATGGAACATGGCAAGCCAAGTCAAAAGCCACGTCTTTCAGTTAGAGCTTCACCTCTGACACTGTAGACTCCTTCCAAGAACGTTTCAAAAACTTAAACGGATCAACAGTTACACAGTTGTTTAATCTGCTGTGCAAATCCCTGTGAAAGTTATTACACGATAAAAGGTGCTTATTATAGAAACAGCAAAAAAAACAGAATGTGATTCAGCTGTTACTCTGAAGTCTATAAAACTAAAATTTCTAACTTTCTAATAAACACTTCTTTGGATCCAAATTTTTGTCAGGTTTAATAAAAATATTCCCTCCGGTGTCACGACACTTGCTTTGTTCTTTTTTCTTTCTTTTTTTAGCAGTTTGCGCACATCTTTTGATGAAACGAGGCTAATTATATCGAGCTGTTTAACCCATTTAAACGTACAGCACTCCCATTTTTCACTCTTCTGTTTGTCACTGAACAAAGTGAATGAATAAGATGAATGACTGTGGAGTAAGCTGAGATTTTTAAACAAAATAAAGAATGTCACAACATATCGTAAACGCATACGAAGCCGGCGACACGTTTCTCAGGACGAGATGAATGCGTTTCATTTGTGGTTTCATCACACACACACACACACACACACACACACACACACACACACACACACACACACACACACACACACACACACACACACAGAGAGAGAGAGAGAGAGAGAGAGAGAGAGAGAGAGAGAGAGAGAGAGAGAGAGAGAGAGAGAGAGAGAGAGTTTTCAAAAAGTCACTTAAAAAAAAAAATAATAATTCGTTCATCTTGGCTGGGTTGGCTCTTGATGCTCTCGGAGGCTTTTCCGCCGGTGCGTACAGTGAGGTAAACACATTAGCCTGGCATGGACGGCTGGCATCGAGGGCCGAGAGAGCCGTGACAACGCTGATGGAGCCTCCACTCACTCCAAATGTAGAGAGTGACACCAGTGATGGATGGCCATTTGGTAATGGGCCATGTATTAGACCGAAATGGCGAGTTTAAAAGCTCAAGCTCATTTCTTTGTTAGGCTCGATTTGATACAGGGATTAATCAGCCAGCAGATGTTTTTTTGTGGATGGAAGCAGGAACGAGCACTTTATAGTCCATTAATTATAGAGGTGAATTAGGGGAAGCTGCTTAGAGCTGATTGGCTCTTGACATTAAACACGAATCACACCGGTACGTACGCTTTTACATGTTCATCCAAAGAAACCGTCCAGATCTGTTTAAGAGCTTTTAGGAGTTATTACATTAGGAAGCATGGAAATGTAGAAAATAAACATGTTAACATAATAGATGCAATAAAAATTTGACCATGGTCAATTTGAGGATTTTAAACATCATTTCACTTCACCATTCTTCAAATTGAAAGGCCATAAATTCATTTTAAAGTGATTACTAATCATTCCAAATCAACCAAAACCATGGGCAAACTTTTACAAATAAAGCCACTAGGAAGAACCTAAAAGACGTTTTCGCATTGATTCCATAGAGGAACCTTAATTGGTTCCCCAAAGAACCTTTCAAAAAGAGCCATTTTTTTTCTTAGCACCATAAAAATCGTACCATAGATGTTAACCACACACACTAAAGACAAAGAACCATTTAAGAACCTTTATTTTTTAACAATGCAACTAATATCATGCTATAAAGCCTTAATGAATTATTAGACATCATTAGGGTTTATAATCGTTTCTGCCATCTGTACCACTCAGCACCTTTCTTTGGTGCATGATGAGGATTGTTTCCTCTTTTAAACACTTTCTAAAATCATATGTATAAGGACTTGTCACGATCCCTTCATAAGCCATATGCCTATATTTTCTATAGCCATTCTAAACAATGCTACAAATCATAATGCATTTTTATTACATATGTATAATGATGCTTTTAATATCACCTTATGAATACTTTATAACATGTTGAAGGCATTATATGTATGTATATGGCCTTCATAGGAAGCCCATGAAATTATAAACGCAGCTTATATTGCGTATTCTGTTCACAAGATATGAATGCATTATAAACTAATTCCTCTTCCTAAATAAATGCAACAATATGAATACATTATAACATGTTATAATCTTTATTATTTTGACCTTCAAAGAATGTGTTACCAACATTGTTAACACAATAAACTGAATTCATTTGGTATTCGTGGCAATAATGAATTGTGTTCACAGTTTATAAATGTGTTATAAACAAATGCCTTTTCTACAGGTTATAGGTGATTATAGAACTTTATAGAAAGTGTTCATGAGGAAGTGTCTACAATCCTGTACATAATGCAACTAGAATTTTTTTTACAGAGCCAAATCTGTAGAGAAAGCCATGTTGTGTTAACAAAGTGAGGGGAAGAAAAACCCAACATAGCCCCTGAGGTGAAGAATCGTCTTCACGCCGGACAAACTGCTGCGTCTCGAGGGGTGACTCACACTGGAAGCCTCTTAAGGATCCCAATTTCGAGCATTTAATTTGTTAAATGTAACTGGCGAAAACTCGGCTACACTTTACTTGCCATGTTTACCCAAACCGGTTCTGAGGGAAAGAATATATTTCTCCTTGAGGGTTGCATGGTTTTACTCTCATGAAAAATACAACTTTGTTACCAAAAAGAATAAATAAATAAAAGTGGTTGTGGGCAGCATGCTCTGTAATGCATCAAAGTGGCTGCTTGTGTTGTCCATTGACGCAGGCCTTTGATTTGAGGCAAATTTGGAAAAAAAAAGCCCCTTTCACTCGAAATGTAATTGCTCTGGATTCGCATTGTTCTGCCTCCCCTCTTAGCCCACCTACAACACATGGGGAGCAACAAGACCCAGTGCTGCTGGCATCGACAAGTAAACACTGACTCACTTACACACACACACACACACACACACACACACACACACACACACACACACACACACACACACACACACACACACACACACACACATATACACACACACACACACATACACACACACACACACACACACACACACACACACACACACACACACACACACACACACACACACACACACACACACACACACACACACACACACACACACACACACACACACACGGCAGTTCTGGAACAGCAGCTGATGTGGCAGAGGTCACTCACTTCCACACATCTCCTGAACCTGAACACAGCAGTATCCCAAACGCTCAGGAACGGTTGATGTGTGGAATTCCAGATCTCTAATTCTTGTGTATGTGTGTGTGTGTGTGTGTGTGTGTGTGTGTGTGTAATAATTACCATTCGAGAGACCAAAGACATGAAACGTTGCATTCATGTGGCCGAGCTGTAATCAGGGCCATCAGGGAGCATCAGGGCCATCTTCATCTCTCACAAGTGATAAACCGTACAGAAACGTCACGTCGCTCTCACGTCAATCATCACATACAAGTTTCAGGTGTAGTTTTTAGATATGTAGGTTATGGCACACACTTTTTTTTAATGTGCATGTGTTTTTAATTTCGCATTTTACATCCCATATGATTCATTTATTTTCACTCATTTATTCATTTATTTTTTACACGATTCATTTAGGATGATTCTTTTTTTTGTACAAATGATTCCTTTACTTTATAATAATAATTTTACTCATGATTCACTTTGACTTTTTTCATAGGATTCATTTAACAAGTTAATTAAAAAAAAAAGGTAAGACATTTATTTATTTATTTTTTATATGAATCATTTCTTGACATGCATAATATTTTCCTGATTTATTCACATTAACATGAAATTTAACACAATTTATTTACTTTTAAATGGAATTGTTACACAGTGGTTATTTTCATGTAATTTTTTACACCTTTATTTTCATGTTTTTTTCTGGATTCATTTATATAATTCCACAAAAGTCAGTCGTTTATTTTCATGAGCTTTTAAAAACATGATTCATTTGTTTTCACATGATATTGTTACATGATTCATATTTAAAGTAATTAAGAAAATGAATTAACTTTCACATGATTTTTTTAAATGTGATTCGTTTAATTTTACATGTAATGTTTTTTCTCATAATTCAATTCTTGTCACAGATTTTTTGTTCATATGATACATTTTGGTAATGTACATAATATATTTCATTTATTTTTCTGTCATGTGTTTCATGTTACTTTTAACTTTCATGATGTTTTTCATTTTTGATTTTTGTCAAAACAAATATCAATTATTCTCATATGATTAAAAAATGTTTCATGATTGTTTTATTTTTAACACGTCATTTTGTCCACCAGAATTCATTTATTTTCTGATTAAACAAAATCTAATCTTTCACACTCTATTACCATATTTTGCACATTATACAGAATTGACCATTTAAAACTTATGCCTTATACCACATCATTTATCCATTTTCATGTGATTACTCCATAAAACAAATAATAAAATCAAAAGCAAAAAATAAAGCAAAAAACAAAACAAAAACAAAAACAGTTGGAAGGCACATTTTCAGTCAGTTCTGTTTGTAGGACTAAAGTGTTGCTTTTTATTATGGAAGATCTCCAGCTATATCAAGTATCGCTTTTAGCATCCTACAATTAACCTCCATTCGCTTCTTCGCCTGCATCACAGTATTATTTTGCACGTAAGAATAGTAATTGTAAGAAAATCTTGAGCTTGAGTCATTCTTCCGTCCTTGCATGCTTCACGTATTCATTCGAATTACAGCGACATCCACTGACACGTCTCTACACAAGACTCCAGAAGGTAAGAAAAGAGGAAAAAGGTTGCCTTGTTGTGGTTTGGCTGATTGGAGAAATTAGAAGACTTGCAGAAAGAGCTGTGGAGGAAAGATTGTTTTTTTTTCACCTCATATTGTGGCACTTGAGGGAAAGGTAGGCAAAGCCGCCAGACCCTAATTGCAAAATGTTCACGGTCTTGCCGTGGGCTCTGTTTAGGGGTGGATTAGCGGGCACAGTGCCTGCAACCTGTTTGAGTTGGCACCCTAGCAGACAGGCTACATATGTGTGTGTGTGTGTGTGTGTGTGTGTGTGTGTGTGTGTGTGTGTGTGTGTGTGTGTGTGTGTGTGTGTGTGTGTGTGTGTGTGTGTGAAAGGACTACTATAAAGCTTTGCTTTTCTGGAGGTGATTCACACTCGCTGGCGTTTTCTGTTCTCTCAGGCTAATTACGGTGATTAGCCTCCGAGGCCAACTCATCACGCCACATGACTGAGTACATTGGCATGTCTATTTGTGGTTTGGGAAGATTTGTGTGTGTGTGTGTGTGTGTGTGTGTGTGTGTGTGTGTGTGTGTGTGTGTGTGTGTGTGTGTGTGTGTGTGTGTGTGTGTGTGTGTGCGCGCGCATGTGCAAACACCCAGGTGTATTTGATCATTTTCTTCCTTTTTCCTGTCAAATCCTCTCCAAATTACCACCTCATGCTTGTTATTTGGAAATCTGTATTGTAGTTATGGAGTATCTGGATTCAGCAAAGAAGCAGTTTCTCTTCCAGAAAGAGTGCAATTTGGAAAAATGAAAAATATGCCTCTAAATATTTAACACTAAGAAATGTAATTCTGTATGCATTTAACATTAAACAATGCATATTGTATGTATAGGCTAGTCTGAAGTCTGTAGTATATTGTTTAGTTATCTTAGCATCCTGTTTTAGCATCTTATTTTACCTGTAACATTACCTCAAGCTCAAAGTTTCCTTGCACCTATTTTACGCTCAAATACACAAGTGACAAAATGACACAAGACCAAAATCCAAACAGCTGGAATTAATGGTTTCTCAGACGTATCCTATACGCCGCATGTTGTCGGATGTTTCTTCAATTCCTCCCTCACGACATAATTTTCTACTTGCAGTTAGATCCCAGTTTCTCTTTGACACACAAAATAGTAAGTAAAAAATGGTTAATTGTCTGTAAAGATAGTTTACGAAGCATGGAAGGAATTAGCAGAGATCACTAGTGCTTCTGGTGAGTTTACAGCTAGATTAGCATTGCTAACTTTCACACGGATTAGCATGTTACTCTAACGTGTGTTAGGCATAGCAACAAACAACTGCAGAAGTATCATTTGGTTGTTTTTACTACTCATGTTTTAAACTACTTTTACACACGTTCTAGCTAGTTTTTGCTACTTTTGCTTACTATGTAGCTTATATTCGGTGTCTTGGTCGGTTAGGTGCATGATGTTAAGGTAAAGGTGTACTAACTTTTGCACTCCAATAAACATACAGCACAAACCTGGAGTGTCAAGCTGAATTAAGTTTAGGAAAAACAAAACGATAATGCTAGCACAAATCAGTGAAAGTGTATTATTTTGTTTAATTACAGCGTCTGTCGAACTTCAGCAACATCTCAGCATGCGTGTGTGTGTGTGTGTGTGTGTGTGTGTGTGTGTGTGTGTGTGTGTGTGTGTGTGTGTGTGTGTGTGTGTGTGTGTGTGTGTGTGTGTGTGCGTGGACACTAACAGCCCACAGTGGCTTCTGGAGCTTTGAAGTGTATGCTGATGTATGAAAATGAGACATGACTTTTTTCTGGTTGTTATATTTTTTCCACTCTCACTGAGCTGAGCACTGTTATTCCTGGCCTCTGGTATCTGAAGAACCTTACATCCATTTTTCAGCAGGTTCTTTTAGTGGTCTGTTTTCTTTTGTGATGCTTTCATGTTTGCCCCGAGGAAGGTTTTAAGAAGCCGTCCACTGTTCTTCAGCTTTAAGCTGCCTTTCAACATGATGTTGCTGTTGCCAGAGGAATGATGGGTAATGTGCGTAGATATATGGCATATGTTGAATGAAGTGTAATTTTATGCTATTTCTATGTAATTATAATTTTATTTTATAATCTATTTAATACGTTTTATTATATATAAAATTTATATTATATATCTACTTTCTTCCACATAAATTAACTCAAAGATTGGTTAGTGGTGCAGTGATTGACAGGAACAAGATGATGCTCCACCCACCGTAAGACTTCCTGTCATGTAGCTCCTCCCTCCCAAATATAGCACCTTCAACCTTAACATGGCTCCTCCCATCCAGTGATATCCTGCAATATAGCACCTCCCACCAAGAGATCCCCTCCTATGTGTCCATGCTACCCTAATATATCTCTTCCTGCACAAAGATTTCCCCTCATGTAACTCCTCCCTCAATAATAAAGCACCTCCCACCATAATAACTCTCCTCATCCTGAGATTTCCTGCCATATAGCACCTTTTGCCAAGTGATCTCCTCCCATGTAAGCCCCATCCACATTAATATTACTCTTCCAACAAAGAGATATCTTCTTATATAGCCCCTCCCACCCTGATATAGCTCCTCCCACCCAGAGATCTCAGTCAGTTTTGCTTGATTGACTCCTGCTCAAAGATATCTGTGGCATCGTTAAGGTTTTGAACTCAGAATCTCTCAATGAAATGACAACTGTGGAGATTTTCAGTCCAATATCCAGACGAAAATAATTTATTGTTAAAATAAATCTTTGTCTGTGAGTAAATATCCAAAATCTATCTAACCCAAACAAACAAGGCTCGCGCAGTGTGACTAGCAGGACAGAAAGCAATACAAAACCTCACAGGAGGTCTACAAAAGATACAACAGATACAAAAGATACAACAGATACAACAGATACAACAGATACAACAGCAGCGATGGAGAAACCTAACGATCCTAACAGAGAGAAAATAACGTTCTTATTATCCCAAGCTCACTTTGAAGAACTTTTATGTTTCCAGATCACGTTGATTTATGATGTAAACAGAATGCAGTCATACTCTTTCTCTAATCCCTGGTCTATTTTTAAACATTCTGACATTGAGAACACGTACGTTACCGCACGGTCTGTTAAACGAGAATAGATTTCCACTACGATCTTACTGGGATTAAGTCGTACAGTGTGACGAGTAATAATCATAAAAGACTGCTCCAATCGATCAAACCAGCTTCGGTAAATATATCCGTCTGCTGTAAATACATGCAAAGCGAAGCATCTTGGGCAAATTATGGTCAAATTAAAAGACTTTTTTTAAAAACAGCAGTACAAAAAATAGCTGTATGTTTGTCCCTTAAGGGAGGCGAATCATTTTCGCAGCTGAAAATGTAACTGATTTCGATTTGGACTCTTTTAAGCCAAATCGAAGAGAGCTGAAAAGATGTTTTAAAATATTCCCAGGCCCAGAAGCCCCTCTCTGTGCAGCTGTACTGTAGGTTGAGTGCTGTGTCAGACTGTACACAAATCAAAACCGGGCTCTTAATTCACATCTGTGTCCCCTTGCTTGCCAAAAACACCGGCTTTCATTAGCCTGACATCAGAACCTCGGCGTTCCACTGCTTTCCTTGCCTTGATGTATTTCCTAACCTAACATGTCGCTAACGAAGTGTGCTCGGTGTGTTTGCATTTTTGTTTGTTTGTTTGTTTGAAGCCTTTGTGGAAAGTGCGATAAAAGAAGTACACGAGAAAAAAATATATAGCAAAAGAGCAGAACAGATGGTGGAATTTCATTACAGTGAATTGAATTCTCATCCACTTTGCGTGGTTATGTATTGGGTTATGTATTTATGTACTGGCAGTGCCCGTACAGGGTAAAAGTGCTCCAGTGCACGCTGCTGTCAGTCAAAAAGCCTCTGGAGGTTAACTCTTCCGCTTGCGGCCACTTTCAGGGAGAAGCAGGCAAACGATCCTGGAGTGAAATGGGAGGAGGCTGAGGGAACTGTTGGCAAGCGGCGCAGAGTAAACCCTGCACAATATTCCTGCTTCATGCTTGAAAATCAATAAGCAGGCCAAGCACTGCACGCGAGACCCCACACGTCGCTTCCCCTAGCTCACCAGAGACCCTGTGCTGCTCGTACTCTACTCTGAGCTCGGGGGGATCAGTCCTAGATGAGAAAGAGGATCCTTTCGCATATGTGTGTGTGTGTGTGTGTGTGTGTGTGTGTGTGTGTGTGTGTGTGTGTGTGTGTGTGTGTGTGTGTGTGTGTTTAAAGGATTACATTTTGTATTTGTGTTTATCCGGTCACTTTTTGGTTTTCTGGTTCAGAGCCAGTCACTGCCCCATCACTGTTGTGTTTAAAAGTCTTAGGTGTGTGTGTGTGTGTGTGTGTGTGTACTCACAAGCCCATGATGAGTGTATTTCAGTAAGGGAAATAGCTTTATAATGACTCATGTTCTCTGGCCTTTTCCTCTTGACCATTCGAAACAAGTGTACTCTGTTTACCCTTCCACTACTTGTCTCGTGCTCATTATTCCCAGTCTCATCGTCTTACCCATAAACAGAGGTCAGAGGTCATGTATCCACAACGAGAGCAGATAAAACCCTGAGTCAGAAGGCTCACGCATGAGTTATGCACTTAGTGGTCCTGTGAAAGTTTACCCTGAGTGTCCAAGAAGTACAGAAATGCATAAAGATAAATACAGACAGTATCATAAAGACAGTAGAAATAGACCCGAACCTGGGAACGTAGTCCTTTAATTTTACTAATATTTATTTATTTATTTATTTATTTATTTATTTATTTATTTATTTATTTAATCTGCCTTATTTTTTTCTTATCACTCATGTAGTTGAAGGATGTCTATTATTTATTTTAGGCAAATTTATTTTAGGCATGTTATTGCAATCTGTTTCTTAAAGCATGAGTTATATACAACATAATATACAATCTGTAACACAGCACTGTTGAATGCTTGATTCTGATTGGCCAGCAGGTGTTAATTTATTTCTATGTCAGTACTAAGAGTCAAATTCGCTTACATTCTGCTCTAGTTCTAAAATGTTTTAAGTTCTACGACAATAGCTCAGAGAAATGTATGAATTATGAATCCTGAGTTTATTTGTTTGTGTAAATGCTTTGCTTTGTGATCATGTCCATATTTGCTCAAAAATGTTAAGAAAATCAAATCGATACGGAGACTGCTGGTGAAACACCACTAGTTAAGACAAAAGCAACAAAACATAATTATTAATATAGTGATGTTTTCTGACTTTTTGAAGGAGTCTCCAGTGTAAACAGTAAAATTTTACATTTCTCTACATACAGTAAGAAAGAGTTTCTGTAGGATTTTTGCAGTTTCTTGGCAACCTGACAAGCTATGTTTTTGTCTTATGAACCACAACACGAAGGGAAAAAATCTCTTCAAAACTATGATGCGATATTCACTAATAAATAAGAGAATTATTATGATAAACAAATTGCTGTGGTATAAAAGGAATAAAGCGCTTGGTGTTATTGGAAACAAATACATTTAGTGGTGGTAAAAGTAACAGCGATGATCATTTTCACATAATAAGTGTTTTTTTCTTGAAGAAATGAGTCACGTTTGTGTTGCGATTTAGTTCTTGGGTTGTGGTGTCTGTCTATTGTGGCTTTTATTTCTTTTTTCTTTCATCTCAACCTACACATGCAAAAATGTTCTCTACAGGAAACAATGACATCATGTAAGATCTAAAGAACTGTTACTAAGCAGCGATCGGATGTCACAGAAAATAAGGCGGGGTTTGAATTAGTCAATTATAAAGTAGGTTTATATGCGTTTCCATTAAGTTTAGCACTGAGCTTCATTTTTCTCCACTGGCACTGGTGCCCCATTACCTCGTCCCATGTTGGCAGCTTATACTTAGTCTGGAAATTAGTGCAGAAAAATTGCCTCCATCTGCCACTTTTTGCCACCCATAATTTCACCCACCTCATGTTTCCACAGACTGATATTTTCCTTTATTGTAATTCCCAGAAGATTGATGACGAAGGCTGATTTAATGCCTGTATAAATGCATCTCTGCATCTTCATAACTTATCCAAGCCTGATGGAGGTTTCAGGACAAATGGATGATTTTATTAAACTTAATTATTTCCCTGATTAGAGCGCCGAGGCCCCTAAGAAAGAGGCGTAAGTTTGGCGGTCAGTGCACGAATGGAAATAAACCAAACCGAATCTTAACCATTATAATTTAGTCAGTGCAGTCCACAAGAATATCAGGGGAGCTTTTCTGGATCCTGCTGGATAATGTCTTGATTCGATGAGTCATTAAAGAAAATAATGGTCATTGCAACTTTTTATATAAACACTCAGTTGATCAGATGATAGTGGTGGAACTCTGGGGGTTTGATTCCTGTCTCTATTTTGAGTGGAGATGAATGTGCTTCAGAGCTTTCCTCCATCTGTCCAAAGATTTGAACTGTAGGTTAATTGACATCTCTGAAATAACTGTAGAGCAGTTGTGACCTGTCTTATTCACTGAGTCCCTTGGGATAGACTCCAAACTCCCTGTGACCCTGTGTAGGATTAGCTTCTGGTTGAAATCATCTCACTTGAAGGACTTAATAAGGATGGTCCCACATGGACATCCTGGAGATACATGGGATTAACAAATTGCTAGGAATAAAGTATGTTCTGTTATCGGAAAAGAACAATAACCCCATGGGCTTGCTGTGGATTTTACCACGTAGAAGCCATGAAGATCTTCAAAACTACAACAAAAGCAGTCCAGGATGTTCTGGATAGATGTTCCAGTCTCCTGGATATGCAATTGCACTTTTTGACCATAAAGTGTAGATTTATAGAAGGGAAATGATTTATAATCACGCTATCTGGTGTCTCTCTGATGAGGATGAGTCTGGTTCCTCTCAAGGTCTCTTCCTCATATAATGTCAGTGAGTTTTTTCTCACCACCTAAATTAAATGTATTGAATTCAATGGATGGATGGATGGATGAATGGATGGATAGATGTATACAGTGTTCAAACTTCCCCAGAGTTCAAATTAATCTCGCAGCTTACACTCACTGAGTGCAGTATGGAAGTGTTTAGTGTCTGAGAAAGTATGTAGGATGGTATGTTTGGTAATCTGTGATACAGGTGATCCAAATCAACTCCATCAGAGCAAGTAAATTAAAGTAACATGCTCCGAATCGCAGTGGAACATCATAGTGCATCACTTTATAATGATCTCTAAGTCTGGTCGTGATTACTGACACTTAGACAACATAAATGATGATTTGTATTGATATATAAAAAGAAAGAAAGAAAAAAAATACAGAATATAGTTGTGATATTATGTTCAGTAATACATACATATGGAAAGGTGAAAAGCAATGACATTATGTATTTTTGACCGTTTATTGCTCCAATGAGCTGTTTTTGGAATTAAACTCAAAAATGTGTGTGACCTAAAATTATTACCAATGTTTGCTCTGACACGCTTGACCAGGAAGTTACTACTGTATCAATCCTAGTCTTCTAATCTCAACCATGTGCCATCAAAACCATAAAAAAAATTAAAAAAAGCCTTCTGTTCATATCTGTATTTGTTTCTGTTTAAAATGAATACAGCATATTTTTACATCTTGTCTTTTTTTTAAATAAAAGACATTTTAAACTCAGGTAAAGTTCCTTTCACGCCATCCTTTGGTCATGTTTCAAATACATAAATTCTACGATTCATAAAACTGACAAAAAGATTATACAGCACTTCAGTTTATTCTCTCATTCTTTTTCTCGTTATTATTTTTATGACATTGACTGCCTTTTAAAGACACTTGAAAACTTCAATACTGTTACATAAAACTATATACTAAAAGTACAATTGTTATTCCATAAATTAATTAGGGAGATCTTTCCCATTAAGGAATGTCCGTAATGTACTCAGGCTATTAGCATTAGGATTATGTGCTAATTCTAGACTAAAAACAACTCAAAGAAAAAACAACAAATAATCATTGAAAATTGTATTTAAGTTAATAAAACATTTCAATGTAAGTGATCACAAACTTTTTGTTGATATAAAATAAAAAATGTATAAAAATGCAGTTGTTAAAAACACTTTTGGAAGCTTGTCATGCTGTGCTGCATCACACCACTAATGGACTCCAAGTTCACCTTCACGGCACTGCGGCGTCTCGGTGCTGTGTGAAAGAAATGCAGTGTTTTTTCCTACAAAATCAGAGATATCCGTTTAACTAGTGAGCCACGTGTGAGTGCAGCAAATTTTATTTCCTCATGGGCAAATGTAGGAAAAATGGATGATTTGACCTCCTGCCTGGTGCATCGCTCACTCTGTCAGGTTACATATAGATCAGTCTTCATCCGTTCTCTATCCGCTGGTGAAGTCTAGAGTGATGAAAAGACATCAAGGTCATGCCGCAGAGAAGGACTGAAACTGAAAAATGATATAATCAGAATAAACGTGTGTGTCTGATGTGAGGAGACGCTCAGTCTGATTGATTCTGTGATGATTCAGTCTGTCTGCAACACGCACCCCCCCCACACACACACACACTTTTCGCCCATGATCTGATTTAGCCACCTAGACCTTGTAAAGCAAAGTTCATTTAGCAATTTCTAATACTTTACAGATATGGTGAGAATTGGTTTTTAAAAAAAGGAAAAAATAGAATTCAAGGAAACTCTCTCTCTCTCTCTTTCTCTCTCTCTCACTCTCTTTTCTTTCTTTCTTTTTCTGTCTTATCAGTATAAACCTCTACAGTTTGTGAAGGTACGTACGAACCTCATCTGGTATCTGGCTCCATGGAAATGTAAACCATTTCTACAATCTTTATAACAAATTACTGATCCATAAATCACATTGTCTGACAGATAAACACTAGCTACACAAAAACAACACAGGTAACACAACTCTGCTTTCAGTATTCCAGTCATCTGATTTTCACAATTGTAAAGATTTCAATCAGTGAATATAATTTCAACTTGTTTATGTTCCTTATGCTCTTGCTAGCTGTCGGTGATGCCTCGAATATAGAGCTCTAGCTAGCTGGTTCAGTCTTAGAGTGCTAGCTAACTAGGTGTTGATGATGCCTCAAACTAAGTGCTCTAGCTAGCTTGCTACAGTAAGTTTTGGTGATGCCTCAGATGTAGTGCTCTAGCTAACTAGCTAGGTCTTGATGATGCTTCGAACTTAGAGCTCCAGCTAGCTAGGTAAGTGCTAATGATGCCTTAAATGTAGTGCACTAGCCAGCTAAGTGCTGATTAAATGGTGTAATCTTTGAGCTTTATCTGGTGCTCTAGCTAGCCAACGATTCTCATAGCAAGTTTATATTACACTAATCTTGCAAAACAAAAAAAACACTATGCAAACTGATTGTTGCTAAATTCACTTAGAATGAACTCCAGTCTCAGACTCTCACCTGAATAGATCTAAACAAGAAGTAAGTGAAATCTAAATGTTGAATTAGCATAAACTAATATATTTCAGCTCATAATAACTGAGGCTAGCAATGCATTAGATAGCTAGAACAAAGCTGTGTGTCTTGTATGAAAAATGTAGTGGAATTGAAATGGAATTGACATTGACATCAGGAATATCAACATTTACCTCAGATACGTTGATAATTTATTACAGAAAGACAAAATTTACTTCAAAATTCGAATTTCCCTGTCCCAGTGAGAAACATCAACATGTCGTTGTGGCAAACACCACGAGTGTTAATTATTCATGCGCACACTTCCATGAACATCGAACATTTGGCAGGTTTAGTCAAGTTCCTTGCCATCATGCTTCGAGATGACTGCTGTAATTCATCTGACCTTCAGCGCTAATAAAGTATTAAGCTCTTGAGAAGGGTTTAGTGGTGAGATCTCTGTTTGGCAGATTTAACAGGATCTGAACTTGCAGATTACAGCTGGAGAGGACGAAAGATACAGCTGAGATGAGGTAAGGAATGGATTAAAAGTGAGGTATGTGAGAGAAACGACAAACTCCGTTCGGAAACGTGGTATGAATGAGGCGAGAATGGTGGTGAGGTGGGTTTTGGGTGGGTTTGTTGGGTGAGACAGGAGACTCTTCGATTAATATAATCAGACGTCTGTTGTCAGGAAATCAGGACTCTGTTGTTCTTTCAGTGTGTTTTGGACATGAGTTTTTCCATCTGTTGATAATCTTACATTGAATTTTAGTACTGAAGATCAATTTGAGCTGCTTTTTAGATGAAAAAACACTTGGAGCATCTCAGAGAGCAGAAATGAGTTTGAAATCAACATTTACTCTGAAGATACAAACATTTGTGTGGAAAAAACTTTTGTTTTTCTGTTCATTTATATGAAAATATCACCTCTAGTATTGAAGAGAAAAACAGAAGTACTTATAAAACTCTACAAATTCTTACAATCCTGAGTGTCTACTTTCATATAAGCTTCATATTGACACCACTGTGGAGTGAGACATGATAAAGACACACAATCATCAACGTGAACACAACACAAACAGGACGAAACAGCATTTTTTGGCTTCTGGTAGAATCAGATCTTACGTTAGACTTGAAAACACAGCGTTTGCTTGCGTCTTATTCAGATTTAAGGAAACTACAACACAGGAAGTAACAACCTGGTCATTAGCTGTAACAAACAACATAGAACATTCATAACACACATAATACAAACTCACGCAAAATTAAGCAACGGTTTTCTAGAAACTGTGTAAAAAAATATTTTTTAAATATCCGTATATTCACAAACAAATCCTAAATCTACAAAAGCAAAAACTTTTCCTTTTCATTTCTCTTCCTCTTCCAAG
This sequence comes from Tachysurus fulvidraco, assembly GCF_022655615.1. Classification (NCBI taxonomy): domain Eukaryota; kingdom Metazoa; phylum Chordata; class Actinopteri; order Siluriformes; family Bagridae; genus Tachysurus; species Tachysurus fulvidraco. The sequence continues at coordinate 2,799,280 of NC_062530.1, read as the reverse complement.
GTTAGCTGTAATACATTTTGGATCCTGTGGTCAAAGTCTGAGCCCAGGATTTCTTCTCAATTAATCAGCTCCAATATGTCTGATTTCTTGGCTTGTTGTTTAGCAGCCCGGACCTTGACGCCGTGAATGTTTCACTGAGCTCCTGTTACACCTTGTGCTTGTAATTAACATGCCTTCCCACTCAGCAAAGACGCATGACACAGCTGATAGTGCTCCTTTTTTCCTCTCTGTGTGTAAATTTGTACTTCTTTCTTCTTACTTTCTCTCTTTCTGTGTGTGTGTGTGTGTGTGTGTGTGTGTGTGTGTGTGTGTGTGTGTGTGTGTGTGTGTGTGTGTGTGTGTGTGTGTGTGTGTGTGTGTGTGTTGTCAGACTGGAAGGTCAGACTGAAGAATAGAAGTCACTACAATTCAATGCTGCAGGTCCGGGGAGTTATTAGGGTCAGATGTAGTGCTTGAGAAGGCATAATTTCACCATTGTGTTGTAGAACTGACAAAAAAAAGTTTGTCTGTTCAATATAATTCAAATAAAACTTTATTTATTAAAAGTTTGATACATTTAGATTTTTTTTTTCATTTTATTTTCCCCAAATTTCAAATAGACTACAGATGAGTTGCATGCAAATGTTTTTTTTTTCTTTCTTATTTTTTAAACCACTTATAGACTTTTTTCCTATTAAAAGAGACGACGTTCCATCCATCCCTCTTGTTTTCTATTGGTTTAAAAGATGGGGGATTGTAACATCACAAGTTATTAAAGTTTGCTAGCTGAATCCATAAATTGAAAGTAACAGATAACCGAAGCAAACGTGTGTCTTTATCATGTTACCTCCTTTGGTACTTTCTGCTAGACTGTATTTTTTTCCACGTTCTGTCCCATAGTTGTTTTAGTGTGTCGTTATAAAATGCATCGCCGTTGCAGGACGCTACGACTAAACCGTAAACGCTGGCTAAAGTCGAGTCGAACCGTGTCTGGATTTGCTTTGCACTTTGCGTTTCAAGCCGTTGCTTTTCTTACAGGTCTGTGTCTGTTGAATTTGCTTACATTACACGGGTGTTAGAGATAGAAACTGTGCACACGAAAGACTCCTCATGTTTGTCATTCTGTCAGATTTGTATTATTTGTAAAGCAGCCAAGTCATAAAAGGACAAGCAGAGCTCATCTTTGTGTGAGTAACTAGCCTTAGTTCTGACACGGAGCCTGTTTTTACACCAATTTTATTATTTTACATATACTGCACCATGTTGGTGGCAGCTTTTACTGCGGTGCTAAAAGTATTAAAGTTCTTCTGTGTACAAACCAACATACAGGTGAGCTGAAGTTCAGTCTGGATGCAGAATTTTATCAACTTCTTCAGTTCTGGCTCATATTCAAATTCATAGTTAGATCCTCTGTTGAATTTTATCCAATCGCGTTCTTTTCTGTAAATTATTTATTCTGAAAGCAGCTCATCAGACAACAGATTAGCTACATGACTGCAGACATTAAAAAGGAGAAACAAAACGGTTTAAGATGACTGGAGAGAGGAATGTGTTTCAACTCAGATTAGATGTGTCTCATCTGTTCAGAGTCTTCCTCACTAGCCCAAAAAAACAAAACAAAACAAAGCTAATCTTTTATGCTAAGTGTTAGCTATTAAAGATTAGCCGCTAGGTCATGCTAGCTTCTTATACGTGCCTCCGTAAGGAATTTTATGTAACTGGAGTTTTTTTTTTCACTTGAATACCTTTTGCTGGAGGTCAGTAATTAAATTAGTCACCGCAGCTTCTGTTGTTTGTACAACAGTTTCATCCTATTTATAAAAATTGCATCCAAATTCTGCAGATGTGCTGACTAGACATTAAAGGCTGATTGAAACATAAAAAAAAAAAAACACAACCCCAAGCATTCGCACTGGAAAAGGTTAGCTCGTACTTGTGCAGTGGCCTCTGAAAGCAGAGTATATTTTAGATGTTTATTTCTGCATGGCACCTTTACAGAGTCAAGTTCCTGTCCTAACAAAATACAGAACACAAAGAGCACAGCGCACTGATTGTCTTTGTTATTAAGGTGTTTACAAGTTCAGATGTTCTAATGTTAGTCTTTCACAGCGTTGTTATGAAGGTCTTCCTACCTGCCAGACCACACTCTATAACATTAACATGGTGCTGTTGAGAAAGTAGAATTTAATCAAAACCTTTCGGGATTCTTTGTTTTCAAGATTTCTCAAAAGTGATTGGTCCAAATTTGATAGATTTTTTTTTCTTGTTAAAATAAATTCTAATTGATAATACGATGTACTATACCCACTATATGGTCAAAAACAACAATTGAATAATTGAGTTTAAGCTTTGTGGTTTCTACGTAACATGATTTTATTTCTTTTTTACTTACATTTTAAAAAGAAAGAGGGTAATATGACTGATGTTATAATATACCGTAATTGTTATAGCATAAGATTAAATGTAACTCTAAATGAATAAAAAGTATGATTTCTGTTTTCTTTAATGAATAAAAAAAAGAATAAACTACGAAAAAAGAATAAACTACATCGCACCACGTAACACAGATTATTTTCCCATAATATATATATATATATATATATATATATATATATATATATATATATATATATATATATATATATATATATATATACAGTATAACACAGTGCTCTAGTTGATGTGAAAAAAGATTCCTCCGTGATGAGTTTCTGGCCATGTGACATGTCCAGGGCAGCCATTTTGAACAGGATCTCTCGGTTCATAGAGTAACAAGTTTTAATGCTTAATGCTTGTTACGAGCTAAAGTTCCACGAGGCTGGTTTCCCTCATCATGACTGACCTTTAGTGCGATCGTCAAAGCCATTGCGTGTGCACTCCGTCAGCCGACTTCAGCAAACTATCTGAGTTTAACCGCAGCTTGGCTGAGGCCGGAGCTGCACAAACAAGCCTCGGCCTTGCCGAAACATTCCCTATAATACACCAGTAAGCCCTGTGTTGGTCTCTGCTTCAGCATTTTTAAATGTCCCAGAATTTTGTGGAAGGATCAGTAAGGCCTGATTCGGTGGAGGTTTGTTTTGGCCCTGCTCTTTCCATTTCACTATGGGCTGCAGCTGTTCACGGTCTGTGCGTGTTTCTCAATTAAAGCATTAATCCAAATCAGTTAAAATGATGGCACGCGGAGGAAGGACGCCCACGAAGTGTGCTCTGTCTTTCTCTGTTTCTTTCCCTCTGGTAATTGCTCACCAAGCATTCCTCAAAATGAGCATCAAAGCCGGGGGTCTGGTAAATGTGGAAAATCTGAACGTGAAGAGCAAAAAAAAAAAAGTAGGGAAATTAAGTCTGGGCTTCAGCTTTTTCCTCCAGTGTACATTTTTCCCCCCGCAGCTTACTATCTAGCAAATAAGGTTGGATATGTTTTCTCATTGGTCCTAAACACTTCTGGGAATGTTTCTACCAAATGGATCACAATCGATATTCACAACATTTCAACTTCGTTCAGAATCCATCTATTCCCTATATGCCGAGGTTCCCGAGCTGTGGTCTACCTCAGCTATTCCACTCACCTCAACTCTTCAGGAACAGATAGAGATTTTACTACGGCGATGAAAAAAAAGATTTGTGACAGAAACCTATGCGGTCCTGGAGTCGATAAGGTGTGTGACCTTCTTAGAAGGAAGAGCTAAGGTTTAGGAGATGGAGGGAAGAAGTTCTTTCTGTTTACATGTGTGCCTCTTACAGACTGCACACGTCGCCGAGCAAGGACGAGAACGCCGAGAGGTCGGCGACGAAGGCCGGCTTTTCTCCCTCATTACTCTGGGTTAATATAAACATGTAGAGAGACTTGGCCTAGGCTGGAGCTCTGGCAAAATAAAAAACAGCCCTAAACATCCTCGAACACACACCTGGAGCTCGGCACACCACGCCACACCACGTCAGGTGCTTGGGAACACCTGTGACCTCACTACATGCTCATAACTTCCTATTTATAGACGTGAAGAGACAATAACTCAAGCATTGAGCAGCTGAATGAGAAAAAAGCCTGAAACTCATATGTTCTGTACTGTACAGTATCGTGTCAGACCACAGATACAGACAGCACAACGGTGGACTTTCTTCATCCAGACATCTGTAAACCTCCTCGAGAATGGAATTCAAAATTCAAGCTGAGACCCTGTCGCTTTGAGTGTATAAGGTAGATAAGTCGAGAGAGATGTTTGAAATGTACGTGAAACAGCCCTGCATATCTTAGCTTTTTTTTTTTTTTTTTTGAAGTTCTGGGAGGTCGGATTCGGTTAAGCTGCCGTAACTTGTGTTATGCGTGGGAGGAATGTGATAGACAAAGCTCGGTTATTCACCCCCAGCCAACCCTCCACCCTCCACCAACACCCCACCTCCCTCTTCTCCTCTGTCAGACGATAACAGCGCAGATCGGAGAGAGAGGATGAAGGGGGTGTTCGCTCGCGCAATGTGAAGCGGCGATAAGGAGGAATTGGAATGGCTACGGACTGTAGAAAGAGTCCAGCTTCTATTGTGGAAGAAAGCCGAGTTCCTGAGGCAGGAGGGCAGGAAGGGCAGGGAAAGGTGAAGGCTGAAAAAAGCATTAATTACTCCATCGGGGTCATAAAGCACCTGTCTGAGGTTGACACAAGAATCTTTGTTCTTATCATGACTTTTAACAATGCTGCTCCACTTCGTCTGACATACCGTAAAACAGGGAATATGAGACATAACCCTGAGTCTACAAGAAGTTTTAATACCTCACTGTAACTGTCTAACGCACTCTTATGTCAGATTGTTTATGACGTTTGACCAAATTTCTGTAAAATCTGAATAAATAAAATGTATGATTTGTAATTAGTTTTGGTTGCAAATCTCTGCGTGTGCTCTTTATAGCCCAACTAAATGTTTCATTAATTTGAGCAGCGGATAAATAACAAAAGATAAATCCTCTCCATAGAGACAGTGATTATACAATAATTTACAAAATAATAACAGAGACATGTTTTCCAATGCTAAAATTGTCAAAGAGATTTGATTAAAAATAAATAAATAAACAAACAAACAAACAAACAAATAAATAAATAACATTTCTACGAATTGTTTCTAAATGATACCCGCAGGATCGAAATATATTTTGTTATAAAAGTTAAAGTACAGCATTTGAAGTAAAAAAAACAAAACAAAACGGTTACTTCAAGTCTGATTGTAAATAAAAGTGTAAATAAAAAGTAAAAAAAAACCCAAAACTTTCTCTTATTCCAGTAAAGAACATCGGAAAACACGATCTAGGGCTAATTAGCGTGTTAGCTTGCATGATGATAATTCCACAACGAACTAGCAGAACTGCTAATAGCTGTGTTGGTAAACCTTTGACTTTACATATTTACAGTATAAGAGAAAAATTCAGTGACCTTTACAAATATAAATGAAACTATACTTATTACATCATACTATATTAACATTAGAACATATTCTTAAGCAAAGACTAAGTGTAAGTCTAAGCTATAGTGTATAACTTTTACACTATATACTTTATAACTATAACAATTACTTTTATTCAGATGAGGTGGACAGAGCAGGATGATGCTTTGTCAGACTTTAGAAAGTTCATGAAACAGAAATTTTACAGAGCTAGCATCATACTAGCATCATGGCTAACGTCAGCTATTGTTAGCTTTACATTAGAAGCTGTTTTGTACAGTATGTTTCATAAAATTACTGGAGCAGAATTTATGAGAACCTGGAAGGTGTGTGTTTGTTTGTGTGTGTGTTTGTGTGTGTGTGTGTGTGTGTGTGTGTGTGTGTGTGTGTGTGTGTGTGTGTGTGTGTGTGTGTGTTCAATAAAAATATCATGCCTTTTTAATCTATCAGAAAACATTAAGAAAAATATTGAGAAGTGTTTAATAAGAAAGGTTTTTTAAATTTCTTTCTTTCTTTCTTTCTTTCTTTCTTTCTTTCTTTCTTTCTTTCTTTCTTTCTTTCTTTCTTTCTTTCTTTCTTTCTTTCTTTCTTTTCTAAAAGCAACTGTAAACAAATACAATGCCAGTGCAACTTTTAAGCTGCTATATTTTTATTTTTTTACCATAAAAAAACAAGACAAAAAGAAATGTAGGGAAATGTTAAAGAAATGTTCTTTATTTCTCCTCATTTCTTTGGACAAATATTTAGTATTTATGCATTAAACATATGCTTAAAAAAAGTATTTTTCTTGTTAAGAAATTGTTCCTCTTATGCGCTTATCCTTTAAAAAAAAACATTTTTCGTATCAATAAAAACTACTAACTGAAAATGAGGTCAATTTGCACTACAAAATGTATTGCGATGTATGTAATAAGCCTCAGCACTGCAAACAGAAACATTTTCTCATGCAGGTGTGAGTTGTACAAATGTATTATTTTTATACCATTTGCTTGTTATTTATACCCAAACATCTTTATGTGCGTTTCCACCAACATGCTGCAAATGTTTTATTTGTTTACGTAATTTTTTTTCGCCTGCAAACCAGAACGACTGAAGAATAAAGACGAAGCGAGTTGCACTGAAAGGTTTGTTTAACATAATGGATAATATTTTCAAATAAGAAACACACACACACACACACACACACACACACACACACACACACACACACACACACACACACACACACACACACACACACACACACACACATTAAAATAGTAATCAAAGAGGCCACAAGATCTCATTTTCCGGTGACTCTCGGTGTTCATGCCGTCTCCGTGTGCAGGCCTCTTAAAATTAGTGTGCACAGAGAAGACAAATATTTACACGAACGTTCAGGTTAAACTTCTTCGTTATTCTACATCAGCCTGCTTCGTGTGTTCGAGGAGGAGGAATCTCAGAAACTTATCGTGACCTGGAATTTGTTTGGCCTGCAAAGTAGCTGAAGCTGCAAAGCAAAATAACACCATAAAACATCTTAAAGTTGCTCAGTGACACTGCGATAAATTTCTCAGGAGAGATTTTATTCTTTAAAAAAAAAACCCAGGAAGAATTGTGAGTATATGCGACTCTTAGATTTTCTTTTCTATAGTCGGGAAAAATATAAACGCGTTTATTTATTACAGTAAAGTCATAAAAAAAAAAAAAAGAAATTCCTCAAGACATTTTTTGAACCCTTTTTATGCCACTGAAATGTTAAGATCAGATGAAGTGTTTTGAAAGAATGGAGTCATTTGTGTTAAAATATATTTAGTTCAGTCAGTAAGGACGCTTTGCTTTTATAATCATCATCACAGTTCCTGCTGTTCTTCATTGAACAGAGAATTCTTGAAATAATCATCTAAGCTCGGTTTGCAGTAAAGCACAAAGGCTGAACGCCGTGTCCTTCCCTCTGCTCGGAGACGTTCGGCTCACTGGTGGGTCGCTTTTCTGCGTGAGAAACGTTCTGCTTGTCTGTTCTGGGAAAGTAACACTTCGCACTCAAATCCCCTGTCATTACTTTTTCAATTCTCCTCGATCTTCCTTCATTTGCTTTCCACTCAACTCTGTAGGCTAACACTGTGTTTTTATACATGCTGGGAAATAACCTAATGTGTATGTTACTGTAACTGTTACTGTAGGAAACACCTGCTGATGGTTCGCTGATCTTATTGTCCCTCAGCATCGGGGATTTACACACTTGCGCACAGCTTGGATTTAATCACACCTCGGGTAACGAGACTCGGGGGGGGGAAGAAAACAAGTGAAATCTATTTGTGAAAGTTTTAACTGAGCGAGATTTCAGATGACGTGTGAGCGAGATTTAGGAAGGTCAGAGAAATCGGAGTGGGTCGTTTGGGTTTGGGTTTAGATTTGGGAGTGGGTGAGGAGCCGAGCTTGGCGGCGGTGCCGGCACACATTTTTCTCTGTCAAGGCTCGCAGGAGTTGCTACAAAGAAGCCAGCTGTCAGGCCTCATGGAACCTGGCCTCTAATTAAAACAGTGGAAAATTAGATAACTCCGCAAATTCATCACGGGCGCCCTGAGCCGTCAGGGCTCCCCAGATCTGGGGGGCTGCCACCCATCTTTTGTTTACACCATACAGACTTGGGCCCCTTTGTGCTGTGTTTTTTAGAGCTGATATTTTTTTCTATTGGGCCACAAGGGCTTGTCCTGTGTGTCCCCTCCTCCCCTCTACACCTCTTCTTAGAAGCCCCTCCTGGAAAGATATGATGGAGACCCTCATTCCACCCTTCTATCTCAGGGTAAATTCGCCCACTCCTACCTCATTAGCCCCTCATTTATTAGCTGCTAATGGAAGTTCTGACTGCTCTGATCTGATGTCATGTGCTGGAATACAAATGACTCTGGAAAAAATTCCTCCGGCCAGTTTCATCCGGTCCTCTCCGGCCCTGTTATCACGTTATGTTTCGGTTCAACATGGTCTGAACTCGACATGCCATTCATCGCTGTCTAACAAGTTCAGGTGCGATGAAGAGCGATATCCGAGCCACGCTGTGGTCAACCTCACATCAACCTGCTCCTGACAGTTTACTCTGACCAGAACCGCTGGGCCTGTTTTAACAGCTGACGTTTACACTACAGCCTAAGTGTAAACCAAAAAATGGTGCACTTTAAATAAAAAAGGATCCTGGAACGATAATTGTTTTAATGGGGTTACACCTAATCTGTCATGCTATAAAACACAAATAAATGGTGTGCTAGAGAAATGCAGGAGTCCTGGCCAGAAACAAGAGAACGTGAAACCAGTAGATGGAAGTTGACGTACACCATCCAAGTACAAAATCCTGTGCAAAATGTAGACTGAGTATAGAATTAAACACTGTATGTGTAGTGTGCTGTTACAGGACAATAATCAACAGTGCAGAGGTGTGATGTTGGAGTAATTACTGTAGTTATTATAGTTACCACCTATAATTGTAACGTGTTATAAACTATAATGCAGTGTTTCATGAAGAGTTTAATCGTCCCATTGGTGAAAGCTGAAAGGTTTTATGTCCAGTCAGAACCTCTCTTCATTTCTCTTCAAAGGTTCCCTAACAAGAAGCTTTTGAAGAACTCTTAGTTAGAACGCTTGAAGAACCCTATTTTTAGAATGAAATCACAGTTACGTATACACTCAGAAAAATAAAGGTACCAGAAAGAACCAATGCGATGTCATAGAAGATCCAATTTTGGTTCCCCAATGAACCTTTTAGTAAATGGTTCTTAATGCCTTCAAATAGTCTAAAGAACTGGCTTAGTGGTTAGCATGTTCGCCTCACACCTCTAGGGTTGGGAGTTCGATTCCCGTCTCCGCCTTGTGTGTGTGGAGTTTGCATGTTCTCCCCGTGCCTCGGGGGTTTCCTCCGGGTACTCCGGTTTCCTCCCCCGGTCCAAAGACATGCATGGTAGGTTGATTGGCATCTCTGGAAAATTGTCCGTAGTGTGTGTGTGTGTGTGAGTGAATGAGAGTGTGTGTGTGCCCTGTAATGGGTTGGCACTTCGTCCAGAGTGTATCCTGCCTCAATGCCCGATGACGCCTGAGATAGGCACAGGCTCCCCGTGACCCGAGAAGTTCGGATAAGCGGTAGAAAATGAATGAATGAATGAATGAATGTAACTGTGACCTCACTCTGAAATAAGGTTCTTCAAATGTTCTAATTAGTTCTAATTAGTTCTGGTTCTTTCGAAATATATTCTTGTTATGGAAACTGTATAGTACATAAAAATTAACCATATATATATTGCTCAAAATAATTAAGGGATCATTTGGTCTCCCCTTATCCTTCCTGACTGATTTGTCCCTAGTTTTGTGTTTTGTTAGGGGTTTTAACACTACTTGGACATGAGGCAGTGCCTGCAACCCAAGCAAGTTGCATGGGTAGTCCAGCTCTTTCAGGATAGCACATCCATAAGTCTTTGCAAGGTGTTGGGTATGTCTCTCGGCACAGTTTCAAAAGCATGGGGGAGATACTGGGAGGTGGGGCATTACACAAGAAGACTGGACAGGCCAGAACATGGCAACATCCCAGCAAAAGGACAAGTATCTGCTTCTTTGTGTGAGGAGAAACAAGAGGAACATTGTCAAAGCTTTACTGATGTGCATGTTTCTGATCAAACTATCCACAAGGGTGGAATTAGGGCCCAACATTCTCCAGAGGGACCTGTGTTCACAGCCCATAACCTTGCAGAGTGATTGATTGATTACCAAAGAAGACCAAAATTTGCAGGTCTGCGATTGGAACCTTGTTTAGGTTGACACTGAGCACATGGGACAGATGTGAGTCTGAGAGTCTGGAGATGCTGTAGGGAACATTATGCTGCTTATCATCCAGTAGGACTGGTTTGGCAGTTGGTCAGTGATGGTCTCTACCCTTACTGCTGTTAGATACCGGGATGAATCGTTGGTGTAGTGGGACCTGAGATGAATCTTTGGTGCAGTGGGACCTGGGTTTGTCCAAGATCATGCCAATACCTGGCCTCATGTGGCCAAAGTGTGTAGGTAGTTTCTGCCTGATGAAGGCTGATGATGCCACTGACTGAAGTGATGCCACTGACTGGCCCTCACATTCCCCAGACCTAAATCCAATTGAGAACCTCTGGGACGTTTCTCTCTGAATCAGAGCATACAATTTCAAGGAGCAGGGCAGACTGTCCAGGAGCTCACTCATGCCCTGGTCCAGGTCTGGGAGGAGATCCACCAGGACACCATCTACTATCTCATCAGAAGCATGCCCAGATGTTGTCATACATATCATATTCGTGCAAGTTAGTCAGCCTTAATTTAAATATTTCCTGTGTGATTTTGAATCTAGTATATTGTTGCAAACATCAGCGGGCTTTGACCTGCTGTACATGTATTAAGAATTTTTGTCCTTTTTCTCTGACATATAAAAGTGGATTTTTGGTCCCGGTGGAGCTGCTGTCCCTCTTTGTCCCCTCCATGGGGGGTCTGACCCGGTGGTCTGCTTCCCTTCCACAGAGAGGCAGCTCCATGTAAACATAGCCCCAAGCACCACTCTTCATCCACCTCCCTCCCTCCTCTCCCACCACCCCCACACACTCACCCTCAAGCTCACGTCCAGTGACCTGGTTGGATTAAGAAACGATTGGACATCTCCTCCTCCTCCTCCTCCTCCTCCTCCTGACAGACACCAGCTCCATCCACAATATATGCGCTCGTCTCCAACCGTTTGTCATAGCAGTGTGGTTTACCACTTCTTCCACATTCCTGCCAACTCTTTTTAACATTTCAGCATTTTTTTCTTTTCGTATGTGGATCTGGATCATTTTTCGTATTCCAAATTCATCCAGTCAGCTGCGGAAATATTGGCACCTTTCAGTAGAATGGGCAACAGGATGCAGAGTGATTCAGATTTTCCATTCAGAGAGATCAAGGACATACTTTAGCTTTCCACTAACAAGAAAGTACTTAGTAAATAGTAGTGTTTTCTCTCTAAAAAAAAGGGGGGGGGGCAATTTTATCCTTTTGAAAAAATTATTGGCACCTCTACAGAACATTTGAATGGTCAAATTTTCTTGACACTTTCTCTAGGACATAAAGCTTCTAAACACTTTACATAATTTTTATGATGTGTTGCAAATTGTTAACATGATGCGTTAGTAAGAGTGTTCATAAACACGTTACCAAGAAATCGCTCTACCGCACTTATCAAGGTTACCATGGTAACACTTTCTGTGGAGTGAAACTACAAACACATTCACATCATTATAAAATGTTTTTATTATATACATCTTCCACAATACTAAGTGAACATAAGCATTAGTAACTGTTGCATTGTATAAGTGCAATAAGTTAATAACGTGTTATAACACAAATACCAGACACTAAGCTCACGTTTGAATGATGCCACATAAATCTAGCTAGATTTGATCTTTTAGAAAATAAATACAATGAAGGCCATGTGTGCACTATAATAACCTAAGAATACATACATTCATAACGCATTATATAGATTATTCTAACATTTTATGAACAGTCATTAAAGTTTATAATAATGTTTATCATGGAATTGTAAAAAAAAGCAGTGTTTATAACACACTATATCACCAATGTTGGTGTTATAGTGTGCTATAAACACTATGTGTGATACATATAATGGTTAATAAACATTAAAATGTAATGCATGTTCATAAAGAAATAGAATGTATTTATAATATATGTGTAATACCTTATGAATGCTTTATGACATGATGTTCAGGGAATGTTTTAATGATGACCACAGTAACCTAAAATAAAAAAAAATGCTGAAATGAATTGTTGTGCAAATCATTTTGTTTATTATTAATAATATTCAGAATAAACTATTCTTACATCACACGCTATGTATTGAAAGTAAGCTTTGGTTGCTAAGCAACACACCACCGATGCACTCAGATGCTTCCAAAAGTTAGAATTAAAGAATTAAAACTCTATAGATATTTAAACTCTATAGAAATAAAATAAAAAAAAAACTCTACTGTGAATAATACTTTGGCCGTATGTCACGTCACGTCACAATTCCTAAGCTGTGAAGCAAAATAATAAATGAAATGATCTTTAAAGGTGCAGCTGATATTGTTGATCATGAAGGTAGAGAATCATGAATTCTCTCTCTCTCTCTCTCTCTCTCTCTCTCTCTCTCTCTCTATATATATATATATATATATATATATATATATATATATATATATATATCTCATATCCTTGTATATATATATATATATATATATATATATATATATATATATATATATATATATATATATACATAAATATATATACTATTATTTGTTTATATTTTGGGGGAATCTTTCTCATGCACAAATATCTTCATATTTATATTCCGTTTTGCTCAGAGATCCAGGTGAAGCATCTCAAACCCCATAGCCATTTGCGTTAAGGAATAAAACCCTTTTAATATCATTAGGGTAAAAATATTTAAAATATACAAAATTCTCTTGGTGCTAAGAATAATAATGTGCTGAGCATCTTTGTACAGTAGTCTTTCCTCATGTAGACTACAGAGATCTTCTTCACCCTCCCGTGCTTCCTCGGCTTTTCCTTCTTTCTCATGCTCTCCCTCGCTCTCTTCCCTCTTTCAGGCTCCGCCCTTGAAACCGAGTCGCTCTTTCTGTCCCGTCAGCTCTGATCAGAGCGAATGGAAGTCAGCAAGGCTCTCTCGGGCTCACACAAAACAGCTCTTTGGAAAAAAAAAAAGTTGAAAAAGAAGAAGTGGTGGGAAATAAACAATACAGTGAGATCAAGAGTGTTTCACACTAGGGATAAATATTTGTAAGAATGTGGCTGTAACACGTGGAACACACATGGGGAGGAGAGGGTTGTTCAGCCACTACAATCAGCGTGCTCTATGATTTCTCTCTTTCTCACACACACACACACACACACACACACACACACACACACACACACACACACACACACACACACACACACACACACACACACACACACACACACACACTACAGACTGAGGAAGGCCAGAGAAATCTGGCTTGTCATTAAATCCCCCTTTTTCCCCCCCACATGCCAGTGAGCTTTATGCTCCGGCAGCGTTTTATTCCACCTCTGTGTTTTCTCTCTTTTAAGATAAAATTAGTTTCAGATAAAATTCAACTTGATGCGATAAGCTGAATCGCATCTTTCAACAGAACTCTGATTTAAATAACATTTCACAGCGGCCTTAAAGTTTTGGAATTTTTTTTAGCCTTCAAATTATTATTAGAATTCATATCCGTGTAAACATTAAAAAACCCATTATAACACCTTATTAACCGTTATAACACCTTATAAACCCTCTAATAACATGCTATAAGTCATTCCTTGCTAAATTATAATCACTAGCCTTATGCAACAGTATTTTACTCCATTCTGATTGGCCACAAGGTGTTAAGTTTGACAACATGATAAAATCTCAAGATTTGTTTTTCTTTTTTTAATAATTTCGAGACAACAAATGAAGAGGCATGGGTAAGGGAGAGAGGACTTATTATTTTATGGACTGTTTTATACTGTAGCTTTGATAATGTGAGTGATATGATGAACAAGATAAAAAAAAATGTTTCTTTGGTTTAAAAGGAATAAAAAACTTTAAGTGTTTAAATTAACTTCCATTTATTGGGTGGCATCAGCAGGCAATTTGAAGTAAAGTGAGAGAGAGCGAGAGAGAGAGAGAGAGAAACAGGGAGAGAGAAACAGAATGGGAGAGAGAATGAGAACGAGGGGGAAAGAGACACAGAGAGAGACAGAAAGAGAGAGAGAGAGAGAGAGAGAGAGAGAGAGAGAGAGAGAGAGAGAGAGAGAGAGAGAGAGAGAGAGAGAGAGAGAGAGAGAGAAAGAGAGAGAGACGAAGGTGAGGGGAGAGAGACAGAATGAGAGATAGAGAGGCAGAATGAGAGAGAGACAGAATGAGAGTGAGGGGGAGAGAGACAGACAGATAGAATTAGAGAGAGACAGAATGAGAGTGAGGGGGAGAGAGACAGACAGACAGAATTAGAGAGAGACAGAATGAGAGTGAGGGGGAGAGAGACAGACAGACAGAATTAGAGAGAGACAGAATGAGAGATAGAGAGGCAGAATGAGAGAGAGACAGAATGAGAGTGAGGGGGAGAGAGACAGACAGACAGAATTAGAGAGAGACAGAATGAGAGTGAGGGGGAGAGAGACAGACAGACAGAATTAGAGAGAGACAGAATGAGAGATAGAGAGGCAGAATGAGAGAGAGACAGAATGAGAGTGAGGGGGAGAGAGACAGACAGACAGAATTAGAGAGACAGAATGAGAGTAAGGAGGGAGGGAGGGGGAGAGTGAGAGAAAGAGACAAAAAGAGAGAAAGAGATTTCTTCTTGTTTGACATTGTGCAAGTGTGGAAGCTACAACGTTGGAAATACATATGAACTTACACACAAACAACGAGCGTGTGTGTGTGTGTGTGTGTGTGTGTGTGTGTGTGTGTGTGTGTGTGTGTGTGTGTGTGTGTGTGTGTGTGTGTGTGTGTGTGTGTGGTACACTGAGCAGTGTAATCCTGTTTGCATTAAGCAGAGATCCCAGCTGCCATGCTCAAGTGTTAAACTCTGCTGCAGCCTTATAAGGTGTGCTGTCTGCTCTGAGACCTGACACAGGGACACAGCGTACACACCCAGCCTGGGCGGTCTGTCCTTCACACACTCTGTCCATCACAGATACTCCATCCCTGAGGGTGTGTGTGTGTGTGAGTGTGTGTGTGTGACTCTCTCTTCCTTTCTCTACACTATCTCCGATATCGCCGAATGCCACGTGCACCGCGTTTCTTCTGCATTGAGGAGTCAGTCGTGCTGTCTGGGTTTTTTAATTTCCAAAAAGGATGGAGGGATGACATAAGAAAAGGATTGTAAGAATGAAGGAAGATAGAGACTGAGAACAAAAGAGGAAGAAATGAGTCAGGTAGAATGATAAAGGGATGATAAAAATAAACAAAATAAATAAAAAAAGAGGACAAAGAGTGAGGGAGAAGCGAGAGAGAAGTGTTGTGTTGCACCTGCAGTGTCTGTCGGAGTTTAATGCGGAGCTGCTGATTGGTCAAACGGTTGTGACATCATAAGTTTTAATGCAAATTTAAATGAAAAAAGATTTCAATTTAATTTAAAACTAAATCAGAAGGAATAAAACTTCAAATAACTGAAACTGCAAATAATCAGCAAGACCGTAATGTGACGAAGAATCTGTGTTTTATTCTTCTTCACCTACAGAAATGTACCTGCTATTACAGCAGGGCATTTATTACCTCACACACACTCTCTCCACAGCACACACACTCTACCTCACACACACTCTCTCCACAGCACACACTCTACCTCACACACACTCTCTCCACAGCACACACTCTACCTCACACACACTCTCTCCACAGCACACATACTCTACCTCACATACACTCTCTCCAAAGCACACACACTCTACCTCACACACACACTCTCTCCAAAGCACACACACTCTACCTCACACACACTCTCTCCAAAGCACACACACTTTCTCCCTACCTCACACACTCTCCCTACATCACACTCTCTACATCTCTCTCATTCTCTCTACAGCACACACACTCTCTCCACTGCACACACACTCTCTCCCCACCTTACACACTCTCCCTGTCACACTCTCTCCACAGCACACACACTCCCCACCTCACACACTCTCTCCACAGCACACACACTCCCCACTTCACTCACTCTATCCACAGCACACAGACTTCCCATTTCACTTCACTCACTCTCTCCACAGCACACACACTCCCCACCTCACACACTCTCTCCAGTGCACAGAGACTATCCACCCCACACACTCTCACCACCACCACACACACTCTCTACACCTCTCACACACCGCTCCCCCGCCCGCTCCGTCCGATCCTGAATGTTTTTCATCAGGTCTCTATCATGTTCTGAAGCTCAGGATCGTGTTAGTGTGTTGGGTCACACAGACCCAGAGAGCTCGGTGTTCACAGCGAGGTCATTCAGCTCCAAACACACTGCACTGATTTCTTCTCTCACTTCTTCTCAAACCATTTAATTCAGTAATTACAAAAATGATTAATTATCATGTATCTCTGTATGAGCACGTATGGAAATTTTCCACCAAGCATAAGTTTAATGGCTTTTATAATGAAATGTCTTTATATGATATAACACTTCAAACATTAAAACTATATCATACACGGAACCTGATACCAGATTAAAGCTATTACATCTTGAATAGATGAAAAAATACATTTTTATTTGAGTTACACTTAAAAGTGAGCATCTGATTCATTTATTCATTCATTTTCTACCGCTTATCCGCAGGATGCACCCTGGATGGAGTGCCAACCCATCACAGGGCACACACACACTCTCATTCACTCACACACTCACACACTACGGACAATTTTCCAGAGATGCCAATCAACCTACCATGTATGTCTTTGGACCGGGGGAGGAAACCGGAGTACCCGGAGGAAACCCCCGAGGCACGAGGAGAACATGCAAACTCCACACACACAAGGTGGAGGTGGAAATTGAACCCCCACCCCTGGAGGTGTGAGGCGAACGTGCTAACCACTAAGCAGACGTGCTAACCACTAGAATAAGATAATGTGTAATTAATATTCGCACATCATTAGAACATCATCAGAACATTCAGTAATGTTACGTTTCAGACACGTTTTTATTTCTCAGTCCAAATCCATACCAATTCTGAGCTGCTTGGGGCGGAGCTTAAGATTACATTAAAAACTTTTTCCTAAAACATGGATTTGCAAAAAAAAGTCCTTTTTTTTTTGCTCATCAGGAAACCCTGCAACTGAGAAGCTCATACAATAAGATTTCTAAAACAATGTTGTCACAAATTAACAACCGTAATAACTCCCTGGTGTCACGTAACCTGAGACAGGAAGTAACCTGACAAGTCGAACCAATCACGCGTGTTGCCTGGTGCAGATCTCTCCCACGTCTGATGTGGACCACACCACGGTTCAGCTGAAGTTCAGTTGTTCTTTGGTCCGCACCCAAACCCGGAGAGTTTACCGTACGTACCGAACTCTGAGCTCCAAATGAATTCGGGTCCAGAAAAAAACCCCTGAGTTCGAAAATGCTGAATTGCAAGCTGTTATGTAACGTTCAACAAACACTAACAAAAATTCTCTTCGTGAACCTGACGTCAAGGGAAATGTTTGTATTCGTTCTCTTGATGCCAAAAACGTTTCTGCAAGTTGCAGGAGAAAAAAAAAAAAGATCTTTAACATCTTTTATTATTTAAAACCATAAACTTTCCTTTTTTGGCTTCTTAGATGTTCCATGTGCAAATACAGTCCGTCTGTTTACTCTGTGCTTCTGTCCTGCTGTGTGACGTTGCAGGTTGGAGGAGTGCAAAATCACAAATGTGATTTATTTCTGTATGTGTGTGTGTGTGTGTGTGTGTGTGTGTGTGTGTGTGTGTGTGTGTGTGTGTGTGTGTGTGTGTGTTGCAGGCTGATTTGAGCTGTTTACTTTCCAGCCACTTTTCTGCTTACTTTGGGTTCAGATAAGGATTTGCTCCTAATGCAGCTCTAATGCTCAGGCCTGGCTGACAGCGCAGGTGATTGGAGCTGATTTAGAGGAGTGTAAAGCACTTCGAAAACATTATTACTTTTGCCACGACGCTGCAGAACAGAAGATCTTTAATCTAAAAGATCTGTAACTGGAAGACAACACAAAATTCTTCAAGGGGATCCTGGGCAGTTTGTGCTATGCTTCTGTCGAAGTTTCCAGTTCACCCTTGGATGGGATGCCAGTCCATGCACTTATACGCACATACACTCATTCACACCTAAGGGGTGAGTTAGAGTCACTAATCCACTTACAGCATTTTTCAGTTTTATGAGGTGGGAAGAAATTGGAGAACCTGGAGAAAACCCAAGTAGACATGAGAAGAATGTAAAAAAAAAAAAAAAAATCCACACAGACATTAAACTGAGCTCAGGATTGAATCAGGACCCCTGGAGCTGTAAGAAGGCAATGCTAGCCGCTCTCTACAGTAAAGAAAGTAACCACCCAGACAATAATTTGAACACAAAAATTCAATCCGAAGTATCCTAAATCTGAAGTAATCACCGTTATAACTCACTCTCTTCCTCGGTAGCTCTGCACTAATCAAATGAACTATTACAGATATTTCTTCGCTGCTTGTTCATTATTTGTCGTATTTGAATGTTATTCTGGGGCACGGTGGCTTAGTGGTTATGTTCGCCTCACACCTCCAGGGTTGGGGGTTCGATTCCCACCTCCGCCTTGTGTGTGTGGAGTTTGCATGTTCTCCCCGTGCCTCGGGGGTTTGCTCCGGGTACTCCGGTTTCCTCCCCCGGTCCAAAGACATGCATGGTAGGTTGATTGGCATCTCTGGAAAATTGTCCATATTGTGTGTGTGTGTGTGAGTGAATGAGAGTGTGTGTGTGCCCTGCGATGGGTCGGCACTCCGTCCAGGGTGTATCCTGCCTCGATGCCCGATGACACCTGAGATAGGCACAGGCTCCCCGTGACCCGAGAAGTTCGGACAAGCGGTAGAAAATTAATGAATGAATGAATGAAACTTGGTTCCTGCAGTGAGCTAGAAATCCAGATCAAGAACAAGTCCAGGAGCCTTGAACTTTAATCAAAAACAGCCTGATTTTCTGATCCGCCAAAGAACATTTTAAAATAAATTTGAAGCTTGAATATATTTTTCTCTAGATATTCTGTCTGATTTCCAAAAGTCATTGCTCAATAATGAGGAATGAAGCTGTTACAGAAATTTTTGGGTGGACAGATGATGGAGAGATAAGGAATAAGCTTTCAGAGGTATTACACAAGTTTGATGAGTCACCACAGGTTTATGAAGGAATCTGCAGGAACCACAGTTGTGCCAGCTCCAGAGGTGAAAAAAACTACTAGCAAATTCTTATTTATATTAATTCTTTACTTGGGTCAAAGTGTAAGCCATTATGTATGATGAATATTCCCTGATTTGATGTGAAGCTTTAAGAAAAGAATTTAAAAAATGAACCACATCTGTTTATTGCTCCGTATTTGGATTTGAACCGGAAAGTGGGCGGAGCCTAGACCCAGGGCCAGAGACCCATTTACGAACGAGTCATTTTTCACCAATAACCAAAAACAACAGCAAATGTAAGCCTGGATGCAGAGCAAACAGTAACTACATTCAACTCCTGAGCTTCTGCACTTCAGATACATCGCTCGGGTCGAACCGGATGCCCTCTGATACTTTCTGCAAAGCTTGTGTCATGTGACTGAGTAAAGAGCAATTTTACACCACTTACTTACTTGTATTAGCATAACTATAACTAAGTGTCTTTCTGTTGCATTTACTGTGTGGTCCTGGACTCATTGCTTTTCTCCCTGAGATTTATTCAGTATCTATAGCTATCTATAGATCTTATCCGTCCTATCAGCCGGTGGGAGGGTGTCAGAAGGCCACCAGCACCGATTCAGCCTTTGACCTTCGATCCCGACTTACCACCTCCCCCTGTAACCCCTCTACTGACGTGAGCCAACGGCAGGGCTGCACTCTATCAGTGATATTGAGTGTTGTGTGATAAGCCTGGTAGCTGCCGTGTCTCGAGCCAGTGGTCTGATGTATTGGCTGCTAGTGTGAGGAGGATAAGACCAATTCAGAGAACACAGATCTAATTAGTCTGCTCACTCAGGCCCTCGTCAGGAATGTCAGAGCCCTGTCATTAAGCACTCAGTCCATCGGGGAGGCCACTCAGCACATGGCCTGGGGGGTGTTAGGAAAAGATCTGCTGCATATCACCACGTCACACCAGTGCTAGGAAGATTACAGGCAATGCTTTTTAATCTTTAAGAATTAACCGGCACCTTATCTGCACATTTTAGCAGTTAGGCTCTTTTCGTTTTAGTAGTAAAATGTCTTATAAAATAGAAAAATAGGATTATATTACATCTACATACTGTATGGACTTTTCAAACAAATCCTTCATTCAGGTTTCTCTGGATGCTTAAGGTTTTACTTGGAACCTTGTTTTAGAATTCTACATACTGTAAACCTTTGAGAATTACCACATACTGTAGGAAACGACGAAATTCAGACCCTCGTACCGAGCGCTAGAAGCCTTTTAACATTTTAGGTTAAAACATCAACAACTGTGGACATCATCTCTGTGACATAATTATGCTTTTAGAAAGAATTTTATGGTCCATTACAGAAAGGAAAACATGCCTTCAGAGTTTTGAGAGAAAACATCATTTTAACATTCAACCGTTTAAACCTGCAGTTAGAAGAACCAGACTTGCATTTTTCATTCTTACAGTATAACTATATAGGCTTAAAAAAAAACAAGATTTCTCAAGGATCTTTGGAGGGTTAAATGTGCCGGGGTAAAGAAATTCATTATAATATGGAGTCTGTTTTGTCCTAGCAATTATATATTAAGCAATGGCTAAACTGTATTTCAGATTTGTTCTAAGCCACGGTAAGGTAACTGTGAGGCAATAGTCTGGTGTCAAGAGTACTTCATAATCACCTCATCAGTGCCTCCATTTTTTAAACCAATCAAAATTTCCTCAGTCCTAGTTCATGTGTTCTGTAACGCAGATCATCTCAATAATCTCAACGCAAAAGAAAAAGTAAGTGATATCGGAAGCAATTGTTTGTCAAATGTGAAATGCGTTTCTTTGCATTTCCCAGTTTGTTAAGAAATAACAGGTTACACAGGTCAGCCATAATACAGCACCCCTCGAGGAGAGGGGGGTAAAGGTCTTGGTCAAAGGCCCAGCCGTGGCAGCTTGGTAGTGCAGGGGCTTAAACCT
Organism: Tachysurus fulvidraco; assembly: GCF_022655615.1. NCBI lineage: Eukaryota > Metazoa > Chordata > Actinopteri > Siluriformes > Bagridae > Tachysurus > Tachysurus fulvidraco. Next base: position 2,778,017 of record NC_062530.1, on the reverse strand, counting down.
CAACAACCCAGCACCTTAATCATTCAAGCTACCACCACCCCTAAATGATAAATGCAATGAAATTTACCCCAGATGGGACTCAAACTCACAATCTCCGGCTTAGTTAGCCGGGGCCGGTGAATCCTAAAAAGCAGATCAGTGTAGTTTTTATGTTTATTGCTGTACTAGCCATCAAAACCCATAAAGACTATAATTAAACTACAACTGGTGTTTACACGTTTATATGCAGAGAATGACGGAGAGACTTGATTAAGTGGTGGCCCTGTTCATCTGCGCCTAAATCTCTCAGCCTCCAGGGGACGAATGCTCTTCTAGGCACTGAGCAGATACAAGGCGTCAGAGATTTATGTTATTTTTAGGCCAGACATATCTATACAACTGATCTCTCTTTCTCTTACGCTTACTCTGACTCTCTGCATCTGTCTTCTCCTCTTTCTCACTCCCCCACATATCTGCTCTCATGCCACTGCTGGGTCTCTAACATGCTGGCATTCCGTTTTTTTTTATGTTTAATGCTTATGTTTTCAATAACCATGATCTCTTTATGCTATAAAGGCTTTTAGGCCCTCAGGAAATTTCTTCATAAAGCTTATTTTACATGAGAATCTTGGCAAACTAAGACCCCCACACACATATGATTAAGGCCGAAAGGTATTCTCTTTAGCCACCAATTCCCAATTGTGTCTCCCATGGAAAATTCCTACACTGTATTTCTGCACTCTGAATGTCTGAAAGGAAATGCATTGGTAATAGTGTTTTTTTTTGTAAAGAAAAAAGCAATGGTGCCCCTCTCATTCTCCATGCTATAGGCGAGGCACAGTTCGAGATGGCCAGTGCCCTGATATGTGAGATTAAGGGAGTTTAATGAACCCATGGGGCCTGTGCAGGCCTTCTAATAGCCCATTTTTATCATCCTACGACTTCCTCCAGCTCTCCCTGTGGGGAGGAGGAGGGACTCCATGGTCTTGTTGGAGCCCAGTGATAAAAACCTTGGCCTGGGTTCACAGGCTGCTGGGAATAGCCTGAGCCTCAAAGTTTTTCTAGTGTAAAAACCAAATGTCAGCATGCTCAGATTTGGGAGGCTCTGACAGCTATAGGGGTACACTGGGGAACACAGTAGGAGACAAGAAGAACCTTTGGGTTCTTGGTCAAGAATCCCTGACAAATTGTAGTGGCTTGGTTCTTGACAATGTCATTACAACGTGTCTTCATTACGTATCTCCCAGCTGCATCATACCGAGAAGATGGGTGTACTCCATCTTTCCGACCCCCTGAGCTGAGTAGATTAGCATGACCAAATTTGGCTTTGACTTCACCATACAATTACTGGACTTGCATGCCTTGCCTGCCACATTGCAGTCCTGAAGATTTCTGCGCCTGTGCTGTTTCAATTTAGCAGTGTAGCAAAATATGACCTATAAGGAACTCCAAGAAGTGGGCGTGTGGAGCTTGTCCTCAGTTGAAGCATCTCCAGAGAATACTTCAGTCGGAGGCTTTCAGGGAAATGTGTTGCTATGAGGCCGCTGTGAGAAAACAAAAAAAAAAGAAAAAACACAAAAAAACAAAAGCAGAATACATAATTTCTCCAGCTTGGCGCAACATGAGAGGGATTGTCCATCTCAGCGCATCGGCATGCTGGATGCAATAGAGACGCTGAGATGAGCAAGCATGGGGTCTTTTTATGAGCTGCTCTAAAAAATCCCTGTCCTGCTTCCCACGACGCTCAGACCAGCGTCACAGGCTCTGTAGAAATTAAGAAGAAGGAAACTAGGAGAAGACGGACAGATATGGAAGTGGGAGGAGAAATTGAGAGGGAATAGAATGAATTCGGGGGAGGCTTGATGGGAGAAAGAGATGAGGAGAATAAGGAGGGGTGAAGTGACCTTCATGGATAGCTGGAAGATCTCTGGCCCTTGTGCGAATGTGCTGGTGTATCCGGCTTCCAACAGTTGGAGCGATGACTCCAGTTCTCCAGTGATCATGCTCTCCAGGGCAAAGACAGAGCGATCAGGAAGTATTAGCGATCGCTGAAAAAACCAAATGCACAGCAGCAGTACTGTTTCTTCTGTCTTCTTGTATGCTTAATAGCAGCTCCAAAAATAGCACCGATACACTTGTCATAAGTGTTGTGTTCAAAGCTGCACTTTGTCTGAGTTCATGCATCATCCTTCTGGACTTTCTCTCACATGGCCTGGGGAGCGTTGTTTTTCTGTAGCATGTTGACCATTTGCTTTGGCTATCAAAGGGCAATAAGGATAAAGAAGTTATCGTATTCACATAACAGTTTCTATTTCAGTTACAGAACCTGCCATTGGAGGCACGTGGAACCCCCGTAACATTTAGATGCCCTGGTACACCGTCTTTCCGGCACTCGGTCATAGTTTTAGGACCGTAATGTTCAGGAACACTAAGTAACAATGACTCTGTAAGACTCTGTAAGACTCTGATAATGTTGCTCAATCTAAACTGATGTGGAAATTGTGGAACTTTTGATTCTAGCTTGATTCAAGATTGTGGAAATTCTCATTCTAGCTTGCCAACAATCCAGCCAATTTTTATTCAATTAATTCGGTTCTAAATACTAACACAATGACCAAAACCTTCATTCATTCATCTAATCAGGAATTACAGTGTAATCATACAGGGTGAGGTCACAGAATTTATCATATCATCTGTTAACACCTTTTATTACACTTGATTCTGCTTGGTCTGAAGATTGTTCTTAATTCTTGATACATTTTCCATAACAGTCGCTCCGACAGCAGTACAGCTGCAAATCGCTCATTCTAATACGTTAGGGTTTCTATAGTAACGACTTGCACATGGACTTGTACAGTAATAACCTTTATTTAATGATATGATAACACTTTTGTAATGATATGTTTATTTTGTCAGTGTTCTGTAACACTAAAAGACGAAAGAACTGTCATTAGCATATTTCCTCAATGTTTTGCTGCTACTGTATTAGCATGTCCTGTCAGTTTCACATCAATATTACACCAATCTTTTTTTTTTTTTTTTTGCGCATTTCACATGAGCGACATAGCAGATTCACCTCTCAGAGTTTTTTTAAGTGCTTAGCAATATAATTAAGGTTAGCTAGCTTTGTCTATAACACTAGTAATGTTGCTAATATACCGAACTGGGCTAGCAAAAATTAATGTAAGTTTATTGTGATTCATGTACAAAAATGTCTAAAGTGTAGCTAACTTTCTCTAAAGACATCCCTGCTTGCTCTGTGGTATTCGCTGAAGCCAGAGCTGCTGTTGTCAGGAGGAGTGAAGTTTTATCTGGGAGACTGAATGTTGTGGTAACAGAGAAGCTCATGTTGAAGGCAGATGTTATCTGGATTGTTTGAACAAGGCTGGATGGATGGGTGGAGCAAGAGCCTGGTGACCACTCTGTTTCTTTTTCAAGCTTAAAGATTACGATAAGAGCATGCTGACTTCAGCATCCATCTATAAATCTTAGTCTTATTCTCCGTAATTCTCCTCCCCCACTTGTCTGATTACGACTATGCAAAACGAAAACATGCACAAGCTAGGCTAACGTTAGGACAGACGGGATGGGTAAAAATGGAGCTGTTACTCTAAATTATAAGATAATTATATAACATAATACTATAATAATTTGTTTGTTAGCTAACCTTATGTACATGAATCACGATTAACTAACATTTTTAGCCTAGCTTTTCCTCATACCGAGCTCAGTATATTATCAACAGCACAAGAGTTAGCTAAGCTAACAAAATAATAGTAACAGATAAATAGTTAAATAAATGAAATAAGTAATTGTTGAACATGATTTATTAGCACTTTGTTAGCATCAGAATACTGGAGATTGATTACAAGCATGATTGATTGATTACAATTTGCCTGCTTGTTTACAGCAACATGTATCATTAGCTAAAGTTATTTTATTAGCAAGTGTGTTTTATTTAGCTTAATTTCCAGAGTAAACTAGCTTTTGTACAATCATCGTGGTAGCGCATTGTAGCTTGAAGTACCTTCTTAACCACAAGGTCTTTTCAACCATACAGTATATAGCTGTTGCAGTACACAGTGAAATGAGACAACGTTTCTACAGGACCATGATGCTACATAAAACAAAGACAGAGCTAACGACTTAGTAATTAGCCCTAGCCACATAAAGTGCATCTGTGCAACCTGGTGCAGGACAAAAGACAAAAAGACAGAAAGACAGTGCAGGACAAAGGACAGTGCAGACGAAAAACACAAGACATCACACAAAATACAAAACTCAAGACAATAAACAAAAAAAAACAGCGCCGATAAGAAATATCGGAATGAACACAGTATTATAGCAGCAGTTGCATAAGGTAATGTAAAGTATTGTGCAAACCAGCAATCAACTGAAATGTGAAACAGTGTGTGCAAAGAACAAAAACAGTGTGCAAAACAGCTTGTGAACAGTTTGATGGATGTATAATGGAAGAGAATGTAATATTTATCACTAGACTGAGCTAACTAGGCTTGCTAGCTAGCTAAAAAGAATTGCTACAATTCCTAGCAAATGTAACAACACCTATCAACGACCAAACCTAGCTAGCTAGATGCTTACTCAACAATAGCTCACTTACACTTACTTAAACCACTTTATTTAGAACCATTATGATTTTTAAAGAAAGGTATTTTTTTTCTTTCTTTCAAAGAAAAAGGATTTAGCTCAGGATTTAGTCAGGTTTGTCCTTCTGAGCACTGAAAATAGAGGCAACATTAGCAGCATTACCTGAGAAAGGTATTTTAGTTAACTTTAGTTGCACTTGCAGCTCATTCATGCGACAAAATCTGTTGGCTGTACATGATTTTTTTTAGCTTTTGTTAGCTTGTTTATTTAACACATCGCCTCTCATTAGCATGGTCTGATTCATTAGCGAGAATTAGCTTCGGTATTATCGGAAGCTTGCTTTCTAGCTAGGTAATAAGCAGCATTCTAGCACACATATTTGCTCTCTGTAGACTTTTTGTGTGCCTTTGTTAGCTGCATAAGAACAAAAAAAAAGTTTTAAATGTAGATTTGTATAATGATGACTTGTGACAAGTTTTCAAGCTCATAACACCTCTCTCTCTCTCTCTCTCTCTCTCTCTCTCTCTCTCTCTCTCTCTCTCTCTCTCTGTGTGTGTGTGTGTGTGTGTGTGTGTGTGTGTGTGTGTGTGTGTGTGTGTGTGTGTTCTTCTAAGCGTCACTTTCCCCGTCCGTACATCAGAATGACCGAGTGGACTGTAATGTATCAAGTCATTGCATGTATTTATCATGTATCCTAATCACATTATATAATAAAACATGATGGTTATACAAAATTCTCTTGTAATTACTTCCTGGAACACGTTTTTCCAGCAGCGTGTCGTGGTCCCGGTGAAGACAAGAACACTGTTGAACCAATTCCATTAGAGCGCAAATTACATTTAATAATAAAACGGCAGGCAATTACGCTTGCTATTACGGCGGTGTAGAGGTGAGGCTGTGCATGCTCAAGGGGCAGAGGCTAACATATGGCTCAGCTCAGTGCGAGACCTCCTTAATAAAGCTAACATTGTCATGACTGATGTATGGCAGTGCTGTAGTGGCCACTGAAAGATTCATTTGTCTACTCAATTAAGGAAAGAAGAAGAAGAAGAAGAAGACGTGAGAACCTGTGGAGTCGAGTAGGTGGAGGGATTGTGTAGTTTTCACTCTGCAACGTGTTAGGAATCGGGGTTTGAATGAGCGCCAGGAAGAGCCTGGGAGTCGGATTGGGACCACTCCCTCCCATATTAACTCTCCTACCCCCCTCCTCCTCCTCTTCCTCATACCCCATCCCTTTTATTCCTCATTTGCAGAGTAGCCAGGAATCCCTTCCCCTGAGGAGGAGGCCTGCTTTTATGTGGGGAGCCGAGCACCGGCAATCAGGGAGCTAACCACATCGACTAACTCCCTGTGCTGCTCACAAACATGTGCTCACACACACACACGCATGTTTTAAATACTTTATTCAGTTTCACATAGAAGACAAATGAATCAAAGACAAGCAGATATTCGAACGACCACACATGATGATTGTAGAAAATACCTCCAACACTAATGAGGGCACTTAGAACATGCCTGCTTGTTTGTTTTCAACATGGAGAAGTGGCTGCCTCGCGTGCTTTATCCTCTGCAGTTTCCCCACACGCACAAACACACACACACACACACACACACACACACACACACACACACACACACACACACACACACACACACTGCTCCTCCTTATCAGACGAAGCATCATGCGTCATCATGCCTCACATTCTTCTCAAGTCTTAGTACTTCTCAGGACCACAGCACTGGAAATAAACAGATATCGAGGGCTGGGAACACGCTTTAATTTTATAAAGGATCCAAATCGAGGAAAATTGGGAGGCCACAGACGGAGTAATGGTTCCCCTTTGGCATTGTTTTCTGATTCCTGGTTACTTAACTATCTACAAAGAGGCTCTTTGAACACAAGAGACTGTTATCTGACTAAACGGTGGCTGTTAAAATGGCTGTTTATCTAACATTTCTTTTGCTTAAATTACATTTTTTATTAAGGGTAATAAAAAAAGAGAACTGAACGAGCGACTTTTAAGATCGTGATGTTTGTTCGGAAATAATGTTACCGAGGGTCACATTTGTAGGAAATATATTCAGTTCAATTTTAGTCGTATAGCGTTTCTAACTATGGACATTGTCACAATGGGCATTATTCCTGTTTAGATAGATTAATAAAACAATCCTCTTTAATTATCATGCCATATATTTCATCTGTTTTTAGTTTAATTATATTTCATAATTACTTTACTCTACCTTACAGTAGAATTAACAATAATTGAAATAAATAAGGGGGGGTACGGTGGCTTAGTGGTTAGCACGTTCGCCTCACACCTCCAGGGTTGGGGTTCGATTCCCGCCTCCGCCTTGTGTGTGTGGAGTTTGCATGTTCTCCCCGTGCCTCGGGGGTTTCCTCCGGGTACTCCGGTTTCCTCCCCCGGTCCAAAGACATGCATGGTAGGTTGATTGGCATCTCTGGAAAATTGTCCGTAGTGTGTGAGTGAATGAGAGTGTGTGTGTGTGTGCCCTGTGATGGGTTGGCACTCCGTCCAGGGTGTATCCTGCCTCGATGCCCTATGACGCCTGAGATAGGCACAGGCTCCCCGTGACCCGAGGTAGTTCGGATAAGCGGTAGAAATGGATGAATGAATGAAATTATGTAATTGTCACTGCACACTTTTTAGTTGAGACTTAACTGTCACTACGTACTTTGCAGTGAGCACAAACACAAAGTATGAACTCAGCATAATAACTTTTATTAAAATATTAATGAGATAAATGTAATTTGTTCTGGATAAAAGTCATCTGCCAAATACTGTGAATGTAAATATAAATTTAGCTCTTTTAAATTCTCTGATTTGAATAATTTTGGTAAATTACAAAAATAAAATAAATAAATAAATAAATAAATAAATAAATAAATAAACTGGTACAAAACTCTCTGTAATGTTGCATTATAATATAAAAAAAATGACATAACAACTAATGTTAACTTTTTAACATGTTTTATTAGAGATATGATATAATAAAAATGAACGAACTAATTTCTCTCCCATGCGCAGCGTAGCCTAACTGTGATTAATTGAGATCTGCTTAATGATCCGTTCTCTCTTTGCTAAAGTACTTTTTGTCTAGAGGAAGTGGACTCCTGACGATCATAGTCACCGCTGTCACTTCATCCAGACATAAGCAAACAATACATAGTTAATGTTGAGTTCTTTATAACAAATACTCAAAGGCACTAAATAGTCACAACGAGGCACTTGTACAGACTAAACAATCCATTGTTCATACACATTCATCAAACCCCCCCCCCCCAAAAAAAACACCTCGATAATTGATGAAATTTCATCATCAGTGTTCAGATTAACCGTTAAGCAAATCCTGAGCTCTTTATCATCCAAACGGTCTGTATATTTATTATAGAGATGAACATTTTTTATTCATTATTCATTTTATGTAGATTCATGAGTCGTATCTGAGAGTTTTTATGCCAGAAAAACAAATCACATGAGTCAGGATTTCTGTTCTACAGTAACTCCAAATACCTTTTGTACTCTACATCATACATCATAAAACTTTTTACAGCTTTCATCACTGGCAAACATCGAGCTACTGTGATTGTGACAATAATTCACCATTGATTGATTCACAACGTCGTCGCAAATAATTGAATCCATTTAATTTAGTAGATATGTTTGGGAGATAGAGTTGTGAACATCGACGAAAGAACCTCCGGTGAAGGAAAAAGAGAAAGCTGTGAATGATAACATCCTGCTCGGGTGCAGAACCACAGAACTTTATACCTCTATTCCATTATTCCTAAACGTGAGACGAGACGTTATTTAAAGCGACTGCACTCTGGATTAATCCAATCACATGCAGACATGCAAATAAGATCAAGTCAAGTCAAGAAGCTTTTATTGTCGTTGTCATTTTAATCATATATACTGTAGCTGTTGCAGTACATAGCGAAATGAGACAACGTTTCTTCGGGATCATGGTGCTATATAAAAACAAAGACAGAGCTAAGGACTTGTAAGTAGTCTTAGCCATATAAAGTGCAACTGTGCAACCTGGTGCAAACTGTACAGGACAAGACAAACAAGACAGACCAGATAGTGCAGGACAAAAAGTTACAAGACAATACACTCACTCACTCACTCACTACCGCTTATAAAAACTACCTCGGGTCACGGGGAGCCTGCGCCTATCTCAGGCGTCATCGGGCATCGAGGCAGGATACACCCTGGACGGAGTGCCAACCCATCACAGGGCACACACACACTCTCATTCACACACACACTACGGACAATTTTCCAGAGATGCCAGTCAACCTACCATGCATGTCTTTGGACCGGGGGAGGAAACCGGAGTACCCGGAGGAAACCCCCGAGGCACGGGGAGAAGGCGGAGGCAGGGATCGAACCCCGACCCTGGAGGTGTGAGGCAAACGTGCTAAGCACTAAGCCACCGTGCCGCCCAAGACAATACAAAAAGTACAAAAAAATACAATACAAAAAAGACAATAAACAGTAACAGAAACAGCGACGACTGACCAGTGTACATACTGTATGTGAATACTGAATGTTCAAAGAGTATTTCGTGGAGTAACATTAGATTGAACACAGTTTCTTAGCAGCAGGTCCTTGGGATAATATATAGAATTGTGCAAAAAAACAGCAAATGACTGAAATATTGTATAGTATGTGTGAAATGGCTGAGATATTGTACAATATGTGCAAAAACGGCTGAAATGTTGGACAGTTTGTGCAAAACAGCAGAAAAGTGTGCAAAACAGCATGTAAACAGTTGATGAAGGTTAATCCAGGGATTAGGAATGTACAGTGTGAAATAAAGTCAAATTATAACGATCCAGGTTTCATCTTTAACCTCGGGTGAAGAAGGAGCAGTGTGAAACCTCAAAGTACACAATCTCTGGATTCTGTTAGTCTGAGTTTATAATCACAGAGAAATATTTCATCGTATCGTTGTGACATCACTACATTTTTTAAAAGGTAAGTTTTTTTTAAGTTTAAGACATCTCATAAACTTCTACCTGCATATTTAAATTTTTAGGTCTTAAACTGCACTTATTGTTTTTGTAACGGACAAAAAGGAAACAGTAATCCGATCGCACAATTAGGAGACGTCTAGGAAGGTCTGCTTCCTGTGAATAGATTAAAAACCTTGTAAAAGCATGAGTGAAGAATGCGAGCAGCTAAGATGAGATGAGGAACGTGATACCGAAGGCTGCAGGTTGGACTCGTCCTCACCGTTAAACACCGCTTGGCACGAGGCGGAGCGTGTCGCCTTCCTCCTGTGGTCAGCCGCTCAGACTCAGTGATCCGTGTCAGACACGTTGAAGTGAGACAAAATTAGTTATGTACACAAACATAGCACCATCTTTGGGTTTGAAGGCCTTGAGACGTTGAATGGAGCCGTTTAACGGTGTTCCTTTACGGTGTGTTAGGCAACTGTGAGAGTGTTAAACCTCCCTCGTAATTTCTTCTTAAATAATTTCCTCTTTTCTCAATCGATTTCTTTCTGCCCATAATGAGCAATGGGTCATGGAACTTGGCAATGTCAAACTCCAATCTTTGTGAGCTTCAGCCGTCTAGAGTCGATCGTGTCCTGCCAAGCGAGTACCGAGGATTTGAGATCTTCCATTCATTCATTTTCTACCGCTTATCCGAACTCTGGGGTCACGGGGAGCCTGTGCTTATCTCAGGCGTCATCGGGCATCGAGGCAGGATACACCCTGGACGGAGTGCCAACCCATCACAGGGCACACACACACACTCTCATTCACTCACACACACACACACTATGGACAATTTTCCAGAGATGCCAATCAACCTACCATGCATGTCTTTGGACAGGGGGAGGAAACCAGAGTACCCGGAGGAAACCCCCGAGGCACGGGGAGAACATGCAAACTCCACACACACAAGGCGGAGGCGGGAATCGAACCCCAAACCCTGGAGGTGTGAGGCGAACGTGTTAACCACTAAGCCACCGTGCCTCCCAGATTTGAGACCTGTTCTGTGAAATATGATAAAAGTGAGAAGTGTCTAGGAAAAATGTGAAGTGAGAACTGTCTAGGAAAAATGTTATCTGGACCTTCTCCTGAAACTAACCTGCTTGAGAATTTACTTAATAATCAAAGCGAGTGGTCGAGTGTAACAGTGTGGTAAGTTTTAACAAAGTCAGCAGGCTTGACCTTGGGCATTAGACTCATGCTTCTGTTTATTTCCCTGCTGGAAACCCATGATGGTTCTGAGCGTTCGGACTCAGGTCTTGTTCACGGTCTTGTTTGTGTGTTTCAGAAGTGGACGACTGGGTGCTACTGAAAGAAGCAGGCCAGGAGATCAACCTGGGGTAACGTGGAAGAGCACGGATTCGTCTGGCACTTCTCAACACTGACCCTGACTGAGATCTGTCTACTTTCTGCAGATGTCCAACATCAAACTTCTTCCTGTGGTTCATCATTTATATAAATCTCTGTGATAACATGGCAGCTCTATTCTATAAGATATATTATATTCTAAATGCTATGAAGTGTTTCTCTCAGAAATAATTCGATAATCATCTAGCTGAAATAACATGCTTTTCCTGACCACAGATACACAGATAGTGTTTAAAATATCATCTTCTTGATTCGTTTCTGGAACAGACTCCGGGTCTCTCCTCTGTCCGGATGCCAAGATGGCCGCCACAGCTTATTTTGACGGTGTTCATAAGGTCGTTTTCTTGATGGAACCTGTGGCTGTGTCTCAATCAGCTCTTTAGCTCCCTAGGTAGTGAATCACTTTATAGTGTACACGAGTTGGGACATTGCTAAGGACTTGGACTCAAATTCAAATTCAATTTATTTGTATAGCGCTTTTAACAATTGACAACTACACACTGGGACATCGGGTCGTTTTTATGTAGAACTTTATGTATTTTTATGTTTAAAATGATTTCTCTCATGCTGCGATCAAGCGGATCGTAGACTAGCTAGTGGATTTCATTTAAATTCGTAAACACTTACAAAATTAGCTCAAACAAACCATATGCATTTTTACACCATTTGGCAGACGTCCTTATCCAGAACGACTTTTATTTTTTCGTCTCATTTTTATACAAACTGCACAATTGAGGGTTAAGGGCCTTGCTCAAGGGCCCACCAGTGACAGCTTGGTGAACCTGGGAATAAAACTCATAACCTTCCCAAATAAATGAAGTAAAATAAACATCGATCATCTGAGAGCTACAACAACCGTAAGAAAGTGACGTGACCATACTCAGAATTCGTTCTCTGCATTTAACCCATCCAAAGTGCACACACACACAGCAGTGAACACACACACACACACCGTGAACACACACCCGGAGCAGTGGGCAGCCATTTATGCTGCGGTGCCCAGGGAGCAGTTGGGGGGTTCGGTGCCTTGCTCAAGGGCACCTCATTCGTGGCCGCCCTGAGACTCGAACCCACAACCTTAGGTTCACGAGTCAGACTCTCTAACCATTAGGCCACGAAACAGAATCAGAAGTTGATTACAATCATAGATGAAGATGAATGAGAGTTCAGTTCATCTGACTTTTTTTTTTTTTTTTTTTTTTCCCCAGAAAATATGATTTACAGACTGTTTGTCATTTACAGTGATGTTTGTGTGCATCGACGGTCACTGGTTTTACTGGCGTAAATGCACTAGTTTCAATCCTTATAAAAAAATACACTGAAAAGGACAAAAAGTGGCTTTTGTATAAAAGCATAAAAACTGTAAAAAAAAAAAAAAAACAGCTGAGGTTTGTCTGATAACGTAAAGATGAAATTTATTACAGATAAAAATATAAATATCATGAGGCAAGGCTTAAGATTGTTCAGAGCTGTTGAAGTTCCTTTGTTGTCAGTTTGACCCCAGACTTTACAGGAAGGTGATGAAATAATAAAGGTAAAGTTTGTGTACGTCATGTTTATGTCAGGTCAGAGAGCCCGAGGTATCAGTGATACGCCGCAGTCTCGACCTGTTTGATTACTGAGATCTTGTCATGGATTTTCAGCACTTAGCTACTTGGTTTCGGCTGATTGGCGTCTCGTTGTATATAAAACAGATCTACATGGTGGCCGGCGGTCAGACCGAGCCGAGCGTCCGGGAAGTACGAGTTTAATCCGATTCGCTGTCGATCTCCTTAAAGCCTCTTTGCTTGAAATATTTACACATGGGTGTAATGGACATCTAAACCTGTGACGATTACAGCTACCTTATTGAGGCTAAACAAATTTAGATGTGTGTTACTGTTGGCACACACACACACACACACACACACACACACACACACACACACACACACACACACACACACACACACACACACACACTTGAACACTAAAACATACTATTGGAATCACTGTTTCTTCCTGACTCAGGAAGCAGGTCAAATTTCTGTGGTTGTCCCGCCGGACTGGCTCCTCTCTCTCTCTCTCTCTCTCTCTCTCTCTCTCTCTCTCTCTCTCTCTCTCTCTCTGTCTCTTCCTCCTATTTCTTCTCTGTCTTGTCTGCCTCTCTTCATATCTCTCATCGACTCTCTCTCCTATTCTCTCTGTCTGTCTGGCTTCTGCTCTCTCTTCCTCTATCTCTCTCTCTTTCCTCTCTGTCTCTGATAGATATCGTATACTCTATCTTTCTCCTCTCTTCTCCTCTCTCTCTGTCTCTCTCTCGCTATCTCTCTCTCTCTCTTTATTTCTCTATCTGACTCCTCTCTATATTCTTCTCTTCTCTAGTAGTGTCTTCTCTCTCTCTCTGTGTAGTTGGTTTTGTGGGTCTCGTCTTATCTCTCGTACGCTAGTATCTATCTTATCTGCTTTCTACTTATTCTCTGTTTTTTTGTGGTTTTTGTGTGTGTCTCTCTCTCTCTCTATGTTGTGTGTTGTGTCTCTTTTCTCTCTCTTCTCCCTCTTATGACTATCTCTACTCTCTCTCCCCTCTCTTCTCTCTCTCTCTCTCTCTATTGACTATCTCTCTCCTCTCTCTCTCTACTCTCTCTCTGTCAATCTGTGTCTCTCTCTATATACCCCCCTGTCGTCTGTGTCTATTTCTCTCTCTCTCATCTCCTCCTGTCGTGTGTGTCTCTTTCTCGCTATCTCTCTATGACTATCTCTCTCTCTCTCTCTTATTTCTATCTCTCTCTCTCTTCTCTCTCTCTCTATCTACTCATCTCCTCTCTTTGATCTCTCCTCTTCACACTACATCACACACACCCACACACTAAGTCACACACATCACACACTGTTTCATCCTCTTCTAAATGTCATTTTTGCACTTATAAAATTTCTAAAAATCACATCACATGTATATAAACTGAAAGAACTCATAAATATTCATGCTATGCAAATTAGCAATGCCTACATATTCTCCTGCTATCTTTCCTAGCTAGTTATTAAACTGTTAGAATCTAGCTTGTATTTGACTTTATTTACTCGATGATGTTTGTCCACCACAACAGTTGTTTTTTTTTTTTTAGCAGCTAGCTAACCTTGGCTAGTTCTTAGCTAACTAGCTTAACGTACAAACATCTGAGTAGCATATCGCCATCCTTTAATAATTACCGCATCACAATCTATACGATACGATGCTTGAAGAGACGGTTGTGTCGTGACATTGCAGAAGGTTTCGACTTGAACGTGAATTTAATGATGTGTTAAAACATTTCAACCAATCACTCGAACATCTGTAAAATTAGATCCAGATCGACAAAAGGAATGAACAATTTCTAAATCCAGATGTGCTTCAGTTATCCCTGTTTATTAATGACAGAGTGAAGAGTACGCAGTGGGTTTAAACGTCTTCTTCGCTACATCTCGTCTCTGTATGTCGAGCTCCAGGTGGTCCGTGTCAGAGAAGGT